>NC_068939.1:152190377-152205377 GCF_016801865.2 Culex pipiens pallens | reverse complement strand
GTAAGGAGGGAGCGAATAAACAAAACAAACTAATTGTCAAATTTCTGAATAAAATTTTAAATGCTTGAAGCCAAAAATAAGACAAAATGCTTTTAAAATATCACAGCTAAGCAATTCTCTACGAAATCTTTCTTTTTATTTTCGTTTTAATTTCTGTATTTTTTTTTTCATCCGGCAGAAACTTTTTGGTGCCTTCGGTATGCCCAAAGAAGCCATTTTGCATCATTAGTTTGTCTATTTAATTTTCCATACAAATTTGCAGCTGTCCATACAAAAATGATAAATTTAAATTCAAAAATCTGTATCTTTTGAAGGATTTTTTTTAACGATTTGGTGTCTTCGGCAAAGTTGTAGGTATGGATAAAGACTACACTGAAAAAATGATACACAATAAAAAAAATATGAAAAAAAAAGGATAAAAATTTAAATTACGAGCCATGGTTTCATCATTTTAATGAAAAAAGTGTTTTAAAATGCATTTTACAGGCGTACAGTTGCTTTCCAATAATTAGTTTTGAAAATATCGAGGTATTGACGGATTTTTTTTTCGCAAAAAAAAACTTTTCGTGGGACTGTACATTTTTTTTTTTTTTGATTGATACCGAATTGCGCACTTCACAGCGTTGCTGAGAACATTCACCTACCCAGATTGGGTTAGGCTCGGTTGTGTACTGTTTTATTCTTTTTGGATAATTTGAACGTTGTGAGTACATATGCTTTCTATGCATTTCCCAGTGAGCTGGAGCTCTGTGAAGGGATTGCATTTAACCTATCTAATCTAATCTAATAACATAGTGTAATAGCGATACGCTTAGGCGTGAATGGAGGCCATTGGGTGGCGATGTGGCGGGCGTTGGGTGGCGATGTGGTGGGCGTTGGGTGGCGATGTGGCGGGCGTTGGGTGGCGATGTGGCGGGCGTTTGGCCGTGGTGTGGCAGGCGGAAACGAGAAAACAGTGCGCAAGGCATTAGTGGCATTTATGGCAGATAGTTTGTAATTCTCGCTTTGATGATCGATTTTCAGGATCGTTTAAAATTTGGAAGGGATGTGGCGTTTTTGCAAGAGCGGGGTAGGGCGTTAAAGATTTTACAACCGATGAATTTGATTTTTTTCCGCCCGAACTCTGATCTAGGCCTCGGAAGGTAGAAATGTCCTTCCTGTCGACTGGCGCGGTTCACGTGCATCCTACCCTGGCCTAGGGAGGGGTTCTTCCATATATGGGTCACCATCTGCAACTCGTGCAGAGCTCGAACTGGTAGAAAAGAGTTGTCGGGATCCTCGTATAGTTGTAGCGTAGGGAACAGATGCGGCTTGCGAAGAACGGTCTTAAGGCACCTGTTTTGAGTAACTTGCAGCTCCCGGAGACGATGACAATTTGCATGTCCCCAGATAGTTATCAGGTAGATCAGCCAAGAGTGGACAAGCGAGAAATACAGAGCTTTTAGTGCAGATGGTGGCAGGAACGACGACACCTTTCGTAGGACTCCACCTATTGAAGATAGCTTCCGCTTCAGTTGATCTATATGGGCGTCCCAGCTCATTGTGTTATCCAGGGTAAGTCCGAGGAATGGGTAATTGGAAACTTCTTCAATTATGTGATTGTTGATCAGAATCGGCTGACGTGCTGGGAGCGGTCTTCGGGGGGAGTGTATAAGCATGTATTTCGTCTTGGCCAGGTTCAACGAGAGGAGGTTCGTCTGAAAGAAGCTGAAGAGTTTCTCGAGGTCCTCTCGGATGTGCTGCTGGATGGTTGTACAATCTTTGCCTTTATAGAACAGAGATGTATCGTCAGCGAATAAACGAACTTTTCCTCGCAGACCCAGTTTCGCCAGGTCGTTTATGAACAACAGGAACAGGATTGGACCGAGATTACTACCCTGCGGAACACCGGTTGTCACGAGGCCTGGTGAACTCCGAGATTCACCTATCGCGACAAACTGTAGTCGGTCTGACAGGTAGCTCTGGATAAGCGATCGCGCCACGCCCCTGAATCCATAAGAACTCAGCTTTTCCAGTAGCAGTTGGTGGTCAATGGTGTCAAAAGCCTTTTTAAGGTCAATGAACACAGCTCCGTCAGTTTCCCGTCTGTCCAGCGAGTCGTAGATGTCTTCTACAATTTTGAAAAATATTTGCAACGGCCTTATGATTTTTTGAATCAATATACATACATTACATTCTATGCATAATTGTCTCATGTTCAAAAAAGTGTGAATTTGCAATCAAAAAGTACTGTATGAAATTTTGATAAAGTGCAAAATTTTCAAGTTATAGCCATTTTCAGGTAACTTTTTTAAAAGTAGTACCAGTTATTTTTTATTTTTAAATTAGTGCCAGTTATTTTTTATTTTTGAAATGCTGAGAAAATTCTCTATATTTTGCTTTTTTAAACTTGACCTTTAGTTGCTGAGATATTGCCATGCAAAGGTTTAAAAACAGGTTTATGGTCCGATTTTTAATTTTAAAATATGAAACATTCGTGAAATTTTCCGACTTTTTCGAAAACAATATATTCAAAAAAATTAAATCAAGACTAACATTTCAAAAGGGCGTAATATTGAATGTTTGGCCTTTTTCAAATGTTGGCCTTGATTTAAATAATAAATAAATATTGTTTTCGAAAAGATCGGAAAATTTCACGAATGTTTCCAATTTTAACATTGTAAATCGGACCATTAGTCACAGAGATATCGACGTTAGAAAATGGTGGGTTGTTTGGGTGAGACTTAGAAAACATAAATTTTCCTGTTTTTTAACCTTTGCATGGTAATATCTCATCAACTAAGGACCGTATCAACAAAGTTCAAAAATGCAAAATATAGAGAATCTCAACTTTTCGATAATATTTGTTTCAAAAGTGGGCAAACATTTAAAATTTAAAAAAATTAATAGCTGCGTCTATTTTCAAAAAAAGTTACCTTAAAATGGCTATAATTTGAAAATTGTGCACTTTATTAAAATTTCACAAAAGTATCTTTTTGATTGCAAATTCGATTTTATGTCGTAAAAAGAAATTGAATTTTTTTTGCGACTAATATTTCAATTTTTTTAAATTAGTTAATTTTTTGCACTTTTTGGAAATTTCTTAAAAGTTGGCATTTGATGTCACCTAAAACTTATAAAAAAATTAAAAACAGTGTTTGATTTGCAATTCAAGTTTTTGTGACATAAAGTGAAATGAAAAACCACCAATTTTTTTACCGTGTATCATTTTATTTCAGTGTAGTCTTTATCCATACCTACAACTGTGCCAAATACACCATATCGATCAAAAAGATTCCATCAAAGGATACAGATTTTTTGAATTTTCATATATCATTTTTGTATGGACAGCTGCAAAATTTGTATGGAAATTTGTATGGTTTTAAATTCTTTATGTTCTTGGCTTTTTATTTTTAAATAGTCTTAAAGTATCCCAATTTATAAACGCGAAAATTAACTTCTTACAATAATTTAAGCCGTTGCAAATATTGTACATAGTTTATGAAAAGAATGGTCAGCTTCACAAAAATATACTGCAATTGCAATTAAAAAAAATTAAACGTCATCTGAAGATTGCTGCATTAAATTGTTTTCCAAAACAGATTCAATCTAGATAAACAGATTCCCAGGGTTGATTAATACTTCAAACCTTAATCATTTCCGCATCACGGTCCACCCAAGTCAAACATCAAGTGCACTTCGACCTTAAGTCCGCGCCCGCGTTTTCGGAAGATCAAAAACTGTATCTCCCCCATAGCATAGCGTTTATGGAGGAAACTTTCGCAGATTAAATTACTCTTACCCCTTCCAGAGGAAGAGGGGGGGGGAGGGGGAGATGGGGGCTCTCGCCATAACAGCAATTAGTGCCAAAAATCTTTGCAATTAGCGACTAGTATCTGCTACTAGTGAAACATAACTGATGGTGTTTGCAGAACCAAAAACGAACACACACACAAAATAAAAAAATCACGCCCAAAAACAACCAACCGTACACCGTAACATCGTTCATCAAGCAAACCAAACATGCTGGGGGTAATTTTGGCACTTTTTTATTTAGTCAAGGGTAAAGTGGCCAGTTTTGCACGCACTTTTTTGGTTTTTTTAAATCAATCCAAATTATTTTTAAATCCGATCAACAAATCTTCACCATTTCTTTTGTTAAAATTTGGTGCAACAATTGATAATTCCCTCCAAGCAACCGTTTTGCCCTGCAGCATTCGAAAAACTCGTCACGAACCGTGTCCGAGTTGTTCATCACCGAAAATTAAAAACCCCTCTCGAGCGCCACCCAACCTAGCCCGGCAACTCCACGTGAAGTGCTCGCCTCGCGGTACGTGTGAATTGCTTTATTTTGGAGTGTGTTGTTGTTGGTGATTTTTGAAAAGTGGATAAGCTTTTAAAAGGATCAGATACCTGGGTATCAAATGTCTTTTCGACGATTTTTTAAAGTTTTTTTCTCTACTTGAACATTTCTAAATTATTTTAAATTCAAAATAAACTGTAGATCGATTTCTACCTGTTTTTTTTTCAAATTTAAATAATAATAAATACATTTTTAAACAAAAAATCTTGCACACAACGAATCCAAGGCTACCCAAAATCGTTAAGCCCGGAAGGATGTGATTTATTATTTCGAAACGTGCTCTAATATGGTTTATTTCACGATGCTATTAGCGTTTTTTATGATTATTTTAATCCGTTTCATTGCTGAATTTAGCTCCAAACCTGCGAGCCGCATGTTAACTAATTTAACGAAGCTGCCAAATTGAAGGTGAAAAAAAGGATTACAAAACATGTGGGCTAATTTAGTTCGTAATTTAGGTTTCTGTTTCAATCCAAGATGACGTGATGAGACAGCGACGCCTTGTAAGTACCGATGATCATGTGCAATTACGTGAATACCACGCGGAGACGATGGCCGTGGCCAAAAAAGTGGCAGCGGCTTGCAGCAGGTTGTTGGTCAGTTGGTTGTCGATTATGCAACTGACAGCGGTGATTAATTTCCACAATTGGTGAGTGGTACTATTGCACCTTAATTTGGTGATAAAGGTTTGGGAGGTTTTGCCGGAATCAGTGATTTATAAGCAATATTAAAGAAAAGTACAGTCCAAACTCGATTATCCGAAGGCCTCGGAAAAAAATTATTTCGGATAATAGAATCTTCGGATAATCGAATCACGAAAATTTTATGTTTTTAAACTACTCTAAAATGATTTAGAGTTTTTAAATCCAAGATGGCGACCAAAATGGCGGTGCAAACATATTGAAATAATCCATTTTTCAATTTAAATGGCAATCAAATATTAAAATTTGGCTAAAATGGGGTCGCAGAACTCAAATTTAATGTTAAAAGTAAGAAAATATAAAAACACGAAAAAACATTTTTTTGGTCGTGATTTGATTATCCGAAGTCTCATAAAAAACTTTGGATAATCGAACTTCGGATAATCGAAACTTCGGATAATCTAGGCTTTGGATAGTCGAGTCTGGACTGTATAGCATTTGCATATTTAATGCACATTCGAAACAAAATTAAGGTCACACATTACAAACTTTAATTAACCTTTCTTCGTTATTGGGGTCCTTTTCGGCCTTTTTGGAAAATTGAATTTGCCATAACTTTTGCTTTATAAAAGCTAGAACCTAGAAATTTTCCAACATTAAATTTATAGTAAAAATACATATGGACAACACCTAAGGGAGCGTCCATAAAAATAGATTCATTAAAGGTATTGGGGTTCTTTTCGACCTCAAACTTAAAAAAATCTCCAAACCGGGTTCTCGTGGTCTCAAATGAATGCTTAGGATGCGCCATTTCTGAAATCGACCTGGAAAACCGGATATGGTCACTGCGGCCACTGGGAATCTGCTACAACTGAAAAAATACCTTCCTGAGAACCCAGCTTTGACCTGTATCTCAGGCAAATTTCAACTAATCAGGATGCTCAGAGTTGCATTTCAAAACTTTTTTTTTCTTAAAATCGCGATAACTCGTGATGATTACAAGTAAACCCCTTATGATTACATATCAAAATGTTTGTTATTGACTGCTCTACAACTTTATAGAACATAGTTACACTCTAAAAAATAACCCTGCATAGTTAGAAAAAACACGAAATTTTAAAATGAAAGTTTTTGTTCAAAATGAAAAAAATGACCCTTCTGGATTGTTTCAGATTCGAAACAAAAATTAAATATCCCTTAAAATGACACTTTCCAAAATTTATTACAGTTGAGTAACGGAAAATGGCTGGGTTTTTTTAAACTTTTTTGAATGTATGACAAAAGGTCGAAAGCCATAAGGTCGAATGGCCAAAAGGTCTAATGCCAAAAGATCGAATGGACAAATGGTTGAATGGACAATGTCGAAAGTGGACAAAAGGTCGAATGGACAAAACGTCGAAAGGACAAAAGGTCGATACATTTCACAAAACAAAACATTTGATGTGAGCCTAAATACACAAATATTGCCAAGCAGCGATGTAAAGGTGATTTGAACGTTTTTCTTTAATTTCACTTCTATATTCTTAAAAAAATAGAGGTCTTCTGATTATAAACTTGAACCCGGATTGTAGGAAACTTTTTGAAAGGGGGGGGGGGGGGGTTTACAAAATATTTTTAAAGAAATATTTTTAAAAAGAACTGCTAATATTTGAAAGAATGGAAAAATTCTCAAAATCATTACGACAGTCAAGAATAGGTTGTTAAATTTAAAAAACTTTAAAACAGGTTTTAGAAGTTGACCTTTTTTGAAAGAACTGCTCATGTTTGAAAGAATGAATAAACTTACAGAAATAATATGATAGTCAAAAATAGGTTATTTATTTAAAAAAACTTCAAAAATATTGTAGAGGTCGAACTTTTTTTGGAAAAACTTTTCAAATTTGAAAGAATGGAAAAACTCACAAAAACATTACGACAGTCAAGAATAGGTTGTTTAATTAAAAAACTTTAAAAATATTAAAGAAGTTGACCTTTTTAAAAAGAACTGCTCATGTTTTAAAGAATGGAAAAACAAACAAAAATATTATGATAGTCAAGAATAGGTCGTTTTTTTTTAAATAAAAAGAAACTTCCAAAATATTTAAGAAGTCGAACTATTTTTTTAAAGAACTTCTCATGTTTTAAAGAATGAAAAAACTCACACACAAATAAAGACAAACAAAAAAAAATATTTTAGAGGTCGAACTTATTTTGGAAGAACTGCTCATGTTTGAAAGAATGGAAATCTTCTCAAAAATGGTTTGAAGGTAACCTGTTTATTTAAAAAAATCATTGCTAAAAGGATGGATAAACCAAGGATAAACTCACAGAACAAAAAACTGATTTGTTTGTAAGAAAATATTTTTTCAGATTTTGTTATTAAGTTTATAATTTTAATTATTTGTTTTATTTGAGAGTGCGTTGAGCATCGGGCGAGAGCGGACGTCTGGCAACATCGGTCTCGGGTCGTAGTGGTTTTTGCAGTTTTTTTTTCGGTTTTATGTTGATTTTTAAGTGTGAAAATGTGTTGTGAAAAAGGAGCATTTTTCTGGTGTGAAAAGTGTGAAAAAGCATCTTTATTAGGGAAGTTGTAATTTTTTTCTCGAGGAATCACGAATGCTTCATGCAACGCAGACCACGGCGGTTTTACCTCCTTGGCCGGATTTATGGCTAGTTTCTGGGGGCTGAGTAAAAGCAGGTGATCTGTGAACGGGGCTGAGTTTTTTTTATTTAGGAAGAGATAGTGATCATTGTGAAAATACAGCTGCAAAATGTTGTAATTTTGTGAAAACCACGCAATTGTTCAAGATGGCGGGCGCGTCGCGGAAAGAATCGAACGGCAAGGCGAGAAAAAGAGCGTGAGAGTGAAGAAGAGAAGAAGAGCGGGCGAGTTTTGAAAAAAGATTTGAGAGAGCGCTTTGGAAGAGAAGAGCGGGAGAACAAGAACAAATTTGTATTTGTCAACAAACATATTTGTCTATAGAGTTGTGGTGTTGGGAAGAGTCGGCGATTCTCCGAGTGGTTCTTTGGGGACGAAGAGCAGAAAGAGGAAGCAAGAGAGAACGGTTGTGAGAGTGCCCCTGGAATGACGTCTGATCGAGGTGTGTTGCTGAAAGAAATGTCATGAGGTGAAGCTGTGTGTGTGATGCGATGATTGCCACAGACAAGTGGAAATAGTTTTTGTTTTTAACTTTAAGAAAATGACGAGGAAATTAAACAAATTGTATTCTTTTTGAGAGGGGAAAGTGAGACATGAAAAAGTGTTGAAAAATGAAACAGAGAAGAAATGCCAGCTCAAGAGTCTTTGAAAATGAATCGCTTCATTGATCAAAGCCAACAAACATCGACGCAAGAGGATCCCTCAAATTTGGTGAGCTCGTTCTATGTTGTGTGTGTGCAAATGCGTGTTTGAATGAGAGTGGATAGTGGGCCACGAACTATAATTTCTATGCATTTTCTTTCAGGATAACGTAAATGACAAATATTTTCTTTTTATTAGTACAGTTTTTTACGCGTCGGTTAAACTTTAGGATTTGAACGATCAATTCGATTTTTTTAAATATAAATATGCTGATTAATCCCATTACACAAAAAATAATTAAATTCTAACTAATTAAATGCTTTTTGAATCGGTCGTTTTAATTTAAATTCTAACTCTCGCATTTAAATAAAACAAATGAATAAATAAATATTTGATGTTCACTCCGCATTGCTGTAAGAGTTTAAATTCAAGATTCTAATTATGCGTTAAATCATTTTTAACCTCGAATTTCGCTTAAACACACAATAATTTATAGAAAAATATATAAACTTCGCTTTACTCTTACAGTCAATAGCTTGAGTTTAACAGCAGACATGTTAAAACTGTGTTTAATCGGCATTGTTTTTACCTGAGGAAATGGTTGGTTTAGTATTACTACAGACAATTTAATCATGCACGGCTTCGTCGCGTTGTATCTGCCGTGGCTTTAAATCGAATATATATAAATCATGCATCTTTTATACTGTACAATCATCTGTATAAGTTTAATAATCAAAAAACTAAATCTACTTGACTCGCCCGCAATACCTTTCGGGGTATATCCTAGGGTTCTACCTCTCCTACTAACATTGAGTCCAAAACCTCCCTACAAACATCTATACCACTAAGGTGACGTAGGGGTCCCTGCGCACTTTAGATAGGTGTTTACTAACATTCCTTCATTTCCCCGAGGATAGCTTGGACCCGGCGTGGACCCCCTTATGCCCTGGGCTGTATTACACACTCATCAAAAGATGAAGACATGGTATCTCCCGTGTTGGATTATTGTTCCGGATGAGGGTCTAACACAACCACACCAAACAGTGGGATAAGCGTTGTGGAGCCTTCCGGTGGTGGGGCGTCCTCCAAATGCTAATGCTAATGCTAATGCTAATTTTAATTATTTGTTTTATTTTTTCACATTCAACCTTTTGTCCTTTCGACGTTTTGTCCATTCGACCTTTTGTCCATTTTTTACCTTTTATCCATTCGACCTTATGTCTTTCGACCATTGGCATTTGACCTTATGTCGCACATCCTTTTTCGCATGTTCAAAAATGAAAGGGGTCGTACCGTCCCTCCGTCAAGAGATATCAAAAAACGGACCTTGGATTTGTGATCAGTGACAAAAGTTACCCCTTAGGACAAAGTTTCACGCAAATCGAAGAGGGGTCGGGGCAACTGCTGTGTGAGTTGGCGGATAATTACCCATTTATGAATGTTTTCCTAATTAGACCGATTCTTAGCGAAGCTACACCAAAATGTCACATTTTTCAATTTTCAATGTGGTTTTTAATATGAAAAAAATCATTTTAATTATGATTCAATAATTTCAATGTGCTTTAAATGCGTTTTCTTACCTTAAAAGCCAAGAATATTGACCAAATATGGTCTGCAAGCCATTGAACGGGAGAGGAGTTTTTTCATAAATCTGCTCCTTTCGTTGTCCCGTCACGAAAAGAAATGGCTGGCAAAAACTCAAATTTCAACCAATTCTTTCAGTTCAAGGAGCAAAAGATTCGTTTTTTAATTTGTAATAATGTGTAGAAGAGCAAAAGTTTAAAAAAAATCAAACTGGCAAAACTGTAGCGATTTTTGTAGTGTGCCTTTTAAAAGTCCAGTTTTACGATGTTGTCCCGTCACGCTACATTTTTATTTCAGGGGAAGCACAGGTACTATATGGTTAATTCTGCATGATATTTCTTTGTAGGAAAATCAATTATCTTTCCAAATATGTAATAACATTGGGGGGTTTCTTCTTTTATTTTGCCACTACAGCCAAAATGCTGAAAAAAAAATGGGATTTTTTTGAAAAGGAGCCGAAGAATCGGTCATTTTAGTTATGCAGCTTTTAACACTTTTTAAAATTTGTTGAAAAATACTTCATGAGGTGCTTTGAACACTTCTCTACCTAGGGTTTCATACCATTCCTGTTGAATTTGATATGTTTTTTTTTTTTCATTTACAAAACAAATCTTTAACGTTAATTGATAGTCGGCACCCCGGTTTATGGTACTTAGTTATGCCTAGTTTTATTATATACCAGTAGAAAATTGTCCATTTATACCGATAATACCAAATACTTGAAGTGTTAAAGTCGTTTTTAGAATTACAGGAAATATGTGTTCAAATAATAATATTCATTGATCCTTAAGTTAGTCAATATCTTTTTAAAAACGTTACTTAATCCACCTTTAGGTGGTTGGTGCCTTCCTCACATTCATAAAGTCAATACATTCAGTAAAAATATCAACATTCCCTTAACATGTTTAACAAATCAACTTTATTACTAATTTCTTTTGATAGGGTTCGCAGACCTTCAATTTTTCTGGCTCATCGGCAAGGTCTGATAAAAAAAACCTATCCAACGATAGTTCGCATTTCATTTGAAAGGTCTTTTGATTATCTAACTAACGACAGGTCGCATGATGGACCCGGACATCATTTTTACAGAAATATCTGAGATCCGGCCACCAAAAAGTGTATAAATAACAGTTAAGTGCTAATAACTTTTGATAGGGTTATCAGATCCTTGATGTTTTAGGCTCATTTGAAAGGTCTTTTGATTATCTATCTAACGACAGGTCGCATGATGGACCCGGACATCATTTTTACAGAAATATCTGAGATCTGGCCACCAAAAAGTGTATAAATAACATTTAAGTGCTAATAACTTTTGATAGGGTTATCAGATCCTTGATGTTTTACGCTCATTTGAAAGGTCTTTTGATTATCTATCTAACGACAGGTCGCATGATGGACCCGGACATCATTTTTACAGAAATATCTGAGATCTGGCCACCAAAAAGTGTATAAATAACAGTTAAGTGCTAATAACTTTTGATAGGGTTATCAGATCCTTGATGTTTTAGGCTCATTTGAAAGGTCTTTTGATTATCTAACTAACGACAGGTCGCATGATGGACCCGGACATCATTTTTACAGAAATATCTGAGATCTGGCCACCAAAAAGTGTATAAATAACAGTTAAGTGCTAATAACTTTTGATAGGGTTGTCAGATCCTTGATGTTTTAGGCTCATTTGAAAGGTCTTTTGATTATCTAACTAACGACAGGTCGCATGATGGACCCGGACATCATTTTTACTAAAATATCTGAGATCCAGCCTCCAAAAAGTTTATAAATAACACTTAAGTGCTAATAACTTTTGATAGGGTTTTCAGATCCTTGATGTTTTAGGCCCATTTGAAAGGTCTTTCAGTTATCTAACTAACGATGGGTCGCATGATGGACCCGGACATCATTAAAATTGAAATATCTGAGATCCGGCCTCCAAAAAGTGTATAAATAGCACTTAAGTGCTAATAACTTTTGATAGGGTTGTCAGATCTTCAATGTTTTGGGCTCATTGGAATGGTCTTTTAAATACCTTTCTGAAAATGTATAATAGATAGGGTTTCTTGCAAAAACCACCCTTTTTACAATCTTCCGGACATACGCCAAAATCGTTTTTTTAGCATAACTTTTGAAGTACTTTACTAAACTTCATAATTTTCAATAGGGACTTATGGGACCCCAAGACAAATCGAATAAGACCAAAACGGTCCAAATCGGTTAAGCCAGTGCTGAGATAATCGAGTGCATATTTTTTGGTGCACAGACCCACATCCCTACACACACACACACACACACACACACACAGACATTTGCTCAGAATTTGATTCTGAGTCGATAGGTATACGTGAAGGTGGGTCTACAAGGTCGAATTAAGAAGTTCATTTTCCGAGTGATTTTATAGCCTTTCCTCAGTAAGGTGAGGAAGGCAAAAAACCCCGAATTTTGCTTCGCGTAAATTTAAACAAAATCAAAACAAATTCATCGCCCGTATCAGCTGATTAATTATCCCAGCCGGGGATCAGCGCACGTCAATCGCCGTAAATCCCGTGCTTTATCGGATTTTACGAGGGCGACAAATAAAATTAAAAAAAGGCCGAAACAATGCCGCCCATTGACCCCGTCCGTCACTACAGCACATCGGTCGTCAATCTTTAAAACTCGTTCGCTCCCTAGGGGGACAACACTACTCACCACCCGTCCCTGATTGACGGATATTGGTGGTAATTAAAGGAAAATCAACGAACATATTTTTCCAAAGCTTTCTGCGAAACAATGAACTTCGGGTGGGGTGTCAACTGCCTTTTTGGCACATTCACTAGGGATTATGGGTCGTATTTTTTTTAAACGAAACATGAACTTTGCTGAAGCGTTCAATTGCAGTCCTGTGAGAGTGAATTTAAAATTTGCGTCAGTGCGTTGCATTCCAAGTTTGGACAGGCAGAAGGAAAGCTCTTTTTCGGGGAGAGCTTTGGTAGCACGCAACGCTGCTGAGTTCACACAGAGTGAAAGAAATGTTCGAGAGACACTATAGGAAGGGTAATTGATTATAGTCATTTCGCGTGTGGTGCGGTACCAGCCAGTAGCCAGTCACATGCCACGATGAAACTGGCTTTGGAGGGGTTTTTCGAAGCTTCGACTTGTTGGCTGAGCCACGAAGGGCTGACAGATTGAGTGATTTTTAATGTCTATTATTCGGGCGCTGAGTTTTTGGGGTGAGACATTGCATAAGAACTGGAATTGTCGTGACACTACTCTCTGTCTGTCTAAAGGGGAAAGAAACTATGCCTGAAACACGTGGTGTCAATGTGGGTTTTAGGGGTTGAAGCTTTTCGACACATTCCACACACAGCCTAATGATCTTTCAATAGCTTTGATGAAAGGGCTTCACGTTGATTAAATAGTAATTGAGATGAAATTCAAATGGAATGAACGGATAAATTAATCCGACGTCTTTGAGATAATTCAATTTTTGAAAAAAAAAAAAAAATCAAATCATTTCATTTAAACTATTGAAGATAAAGTGCTCAAAATGCATAAATAAAAACAATTCTTCCATCCAGTTTCCCAACAAGCTCGGATTAAACGCAACCATCCTTGATGGTGGATCATCAACTGGAAACTTATCCATTTGATGGTCGCTCACCGACTGTCACGAACGGCTAAACTTTTGATTAGGCTTCGGCCTTACTCTCTTTCCTCCCCTCGCTAAATCCAGTATGATTTGCACGTGCCACAACACCCTCCAAAATTTTTTTTTGCACTTCTCCCTCCAAGCTTTTAACTTGACCCCCGGTCCACCCAATTCTGCGTGGGCGGACGACTTGTTCTCGCCAAAAATGGGCTTCTATTTTCCGACCCCATTCCTCGTGAAAGGGCAGTGAAATGAAATGCAAATGTAGAACCATTAATATAAATTAGATTAGCGCCGGGCGGACGCGCGAGCGGCCGGAATTTGCCAGCAAAGCAAGGCAGAGTGACGACACGGTGGCCGTGAAGTTGGTGGATTGTGGCACAGTGAGCAAATGTTTTGATTAAAAGACTATTTTTGTTGAAGTTACAAATAAAGCTGTTTGATACGCTTAAATTTAAAAAAATATTTTAAAAAGTTGATCTTTGTCGGAACAGACACATTGTGTTGTAGATTGAAAATTATTAAATTTTAAGCAATTTCATTAGTTTTTCAAAAAAAATTTAAAGGATACTTTTTTTAAGAAGAATTTTTAAAATGAAAATCGAAAAGAAATGAAAAAATATACCTAAACAGGGTTGTTAAAATATTCAAATATCAGCTCTCAGCAACTACAATTATCCCGCCTGAATATTATTGAAACTCTCAGCGCCGAACATAGCCGGACAAGTTTTCACGTCAACACACTCGCGATTGACATTTTCCTTTTCTCTCTCATTCCCGCTTCCACGATCATCCTACCTCAACAGCGTTTAACCACAAAAGCCGCCACAAAACCAATTTCGCAAACGCAGTTTAACGGGACGTCATGCGTGGTCGGCTCCTTATCGCCATCTCACGTTCTCTCTTTGCAGTTTTCTCGGAGAGATTGAGAGACTCAGCGGTGAGAGCGCATAGTCGAGGAAAAGGGGAGGAGTGATAGAGAGAGAGAGTGCTATCGCTGGGAATCACGTGATCACGTGAAGAGATCTCACAAGCTATCGTGACGGCCGCTATACTCTCGGATGTTTTTGGTGCTTTTCTATCACTCATTTGCAACACTGTATCTAAAAGAATCTATAACTTGAAAACAATACATTAAAAAAAACATTGTAAAAAACTTTTCGATTGAACATTTTATTTTATTTTAAAAATTCAATGATTAAATGATTTTTGATATTTTTTTGTTTTCCAAAAAACTTTATTAATCAATAAAATATATCTTGAACCATATTTAACACCATCACGCACTAGACTCAGAAAATGTTTTTAGTCTCCTAAAACATATAAAAATATCGAATTTAAAAAATGCGTATTTTTTTTAACACAAGTGTAAGTGAGTTTTCACGATTTCACGGACATCGTGAAATTCGTGAAATGTCTTAAAAGATTTCTTATGTAAATTAGGCTTGTTGAAAAGCCTGATATTATCAATTAAAGAAAGGAAAACATACATTTAACAAAATTGTTAAAAAATTCACCTAGAATAACA
>NC_068939.1:152017877-152185377 GCF_016801865.2 Culex pipiens pallens | reverse complement strand
AACTTGAAAAACTTGAAAAACTTGAAAAACTTGAAAAACTTGAAAAACTTGAAAAACTTGAAAAACTTGAAAAACTTGAAAAACTTGAAAAACTTGAAAAACTTGAAAAACTTGAAAAACTTGAAAAACTTGAAAAACTTGAAAAACTTGAAAAACTTGAAAAACTTGAAAAACTTGAAAAACTTGAAAAACTTGAAAAACTTGAAAAACTTGAAAAACTTGAAAAACTTGAAAAACTTGAAAAACTTGAAAAACTTGAAAAACTTGAAAAACTTGAAAAACTTGAAAAACTTGAAAAACTTGAAAAACTTGAAAAACTTGAAAAACTTGAAAAACTTGAAAAACTTGAAAAAACTTGAAAAACTTGAAAAACTTGAAAAACTTGAAAAACTTGAAAAACTTGAAAAACTTGAAAAACTTGAAAAACTTGAAAAACTTGAAAAACTTGAAAAACTTGAAAAACTTGAAAAACTTGAAAAACTTGAAAAACTTGAAAAACTTGAAAAACTTGAAAAACTTGAAAAACTTGAAAAACTTGAAAAACTTGAAAAACTTGAAAAACTTGAAAAACTTGAAAAACTTGAAAAACTTGAAAAACTTGAAAAACTTGAAAAACTTGAAAAACTTGAAAAACTTGAAAAACTTGAAAAACTTGAAAAACTTGAAAAACTTGAAAAACTTGAAAAACTTGAAAAAACTTGAAAAACTTGAAAAACTTGAAAAACTTGAAAAACTTGAAAAACTTGAAAAACTTGAAAAACTTGAAAAACTTGAAAAACTTGAAAAACTTGAAAAACTTGAAAAACTTGAAAAACTTGAAAAACTTGAAAAACTTGAAAAACTTGAAAAACTTGAAAAACTTGAAAAACTTGAAATACTTGAAATACCTGAAATACTTGAAATACTTGAAAAACTTGAAAAACTTGAAAAACTTGAAAAACTTGGAAAACTTGAAAAACCTGAAAAACTTAAAAAACTTGAAAAACTTGAAAAACTTGAAATACTTGAAATACTTGAAATACTTGAAATACTTGAAATACTTGAAATACTTGAAATACTTGAAATACTTGAAATACTTGAAATACTTGAAATACTTGAAATACTTGAAATACTTGAAATACTTGAAATACTTGAAATACTTGAAATACTTGAAATACATGAAATACTTGAAATACTTGAAATACTCGAAATACCTGAAATACCTGAAAAACTTGAAATACTTGAAAAACTTGAAAAACTTGAAAAACTTGAAAGACTTGAAAAACTTGAAAAGCTTGAAAATTTTGAAAACTTGAAAAACTAAAAAAACTTGAAATACTTGAAAAACTTGGAAAACTTGAAAAAAATTAAAAATATGAAAAACTTGAAAATTCTTGAAAAACTTCAAAAATTTGAAAAACTTGAAAAACTTGAAAAACTTGAAAGACTTAAAAAACTTGAAAAACTTGAAAATTCCCAAAATACTCAAAATACTCAAACACAGGAAGAACGTAAAATAAGTAAATAATTTAAATATATTCAGAAAAAGTTAATATAAATTTCAACAGTGAATTTATGAACACGATTCGTCATTTTACTTATATCTAAAATCCTAATTTTCATCTAGAAATTTAACAGCTGCACTTAAAATAATATTTTTTATAAAGCAAAAGTATCTTAGCATTAACGAAAGCAATTATTTTAGGAATGAAACAACAATGTACTATTTTTTTACAAAAAAAAAATTAAGTAAATTATCATTTGAAAGTTATACATTGTCAATCTTAAAAAACGTTTGTGAAATTTGATAATGGCATTTTTAAACATTTTTTTTCGAATATTGTTTATTACAAATAGCAAAAAAAATATTCGTTAGCTCTTCTTTGGTCTCGATTTAAATGGACGATATCTTTTATTTTAATTTTCTACCGCGATGCAATTTTTTAAAGTCAATGTCTCTGTTTGTTTTTCAAACTTTGAAAAACGTTTGAAATGGCCTCACATATCCGATAAAATGTTTTCAAAAATCATTGATTGGAAAATTAGAGAAAAATGAGTAGCAAAAAAAAATATAAATGTTTTAATTTAAATTCAATTCTTTAAATTATTAATAAAATCAATATCAAATCTTTATTGTACCAATTAAGAGTTGGTTGAAAAAACTTTTTTTCAATTTGATGATGCAATCATTGATGAATAGTTGCAAAGTTAAAGTTAAAGTTTAAAATAAAATTGCAATGTTTCATGAATTTTATTCCAAAATTCATTTAAAAAAAAACCATCTACAGATTAATAAAAAAATATATCGCTAAAAAGCATCTTCAATATTTATTATTTTGATAAGTTTTTTTTTCAATATTTTCTTAACACGGTATTTATTTAAAATTATCAAATATTTTATTTGATTTGTTTCTATTGTATCCTTGAATTTTACATTTAAATATTTTTTTCTAAAAATTAGGCCAACGCCAATATTTTATAAAGTTCAGGTCTCTTTTCTCTGGCAAAAAAATAGGAAAAATTGAAACTACAGACAATGGTTACAGATTTCAATGAATCATGCTAAAATTGATTTTTAACGCACGAAAATGCACTTTAAATTCGTACGTCCCCTTAATTTTACAAGCCAACATTGCACAGTGGTCCGAAACCGAAATCTAGCGTGACAAAATTGATAGCGGCCACACGTTAAGATTTAGAGCTTTGTTGTCTTCGGGACAAATGATCAGGGTCAATTGGGGCATCTTTTGGTATGGTGGACATTAGGGTGGTCCAAATTTTAGGGTGGTTCAGAATTTGTATTTTGGCGAGATGACGAGATAGCGCTTTTGTGTCTTGAGAAAAGTTGTAGAGAACACCATTCTGAGCAACTTTGCTCAAGAGCACAAAGCTCTATCTTCAAACGGGAAGATTCTAGAGCCATTTTTGTAATTTAGGTTGAAGTGTTCATGAAAAAATGAGCTTTTTTAATTTATCAACTCAGGCTTGTGTCGTAGCGAGTTGGTGTCTTCTAAACATTTGTAAAGCTTATCAAAACACACATTGATCTTCCAAGAGAGCAAAAATCGGACCTTTAAAACGAAAGTTATAGCCAAAATACAACGAAAAAGACGCCATTTTGAAATGTGAATAACTCGAAAAGGTGGTGGAGTTTGACCTCGCTCTTAGAAGCATCTGAAAGTACACATTCTAGAGTACATTTGCTGAAAATATCTCCGAGGTCTTTTTTGTTTAACTTATTTAATCTCAATTTGAAAATGTGCATTTTTTAATCGTTTTTTGCCCATAACTTTTGATAGAATTGACCAAAATTCATTTTTCAAGAATAAAAATGTTCATTTTGACAAACTCTACAATTGTCTAGAAAGGCTCAAAAATGCACATAATGATCTAGTGGATGTAAAAGAAGAAACAAGTTTTGGCTGAAATATTTCAGGAATAAATTTAATTATTTTGTTGATTCCTGAAATATTTCAGCCAAAACTTGTTTCTTCTTTTACAACCACTAGATAATTTGGTACATTTTTGGGCCCTTCTAGACAGTTGTAGAGTTTGTCAAAATGAACAATTTTTATTCTTGAAAAATGAATTTTGGTCAATTCTATCAAAAGTTATGGGCAAAAAACGATTAAAAAATGCTCATTTTCAAATTGAGATTAAATAAGTTAAACAAAAAAGACCTCCGAGATATTTTCAGCAAATGTACTCTAGAATGTGTACTTTCAGATGCTTCTAAGAGCGAGGTCAAACTCCACCACCTTTTCGAGTTATTCACATTTCAAAATGGCGTCTTTTTCGTTGTATTTTGGCTATAACTTTCGTTTTAAAGGTCCGATTTTTGCTCTCTTGGAAGATCAATGTGTGTTTTGATAAGCTTTACAAATGTTTAGAAGACACCAACTCGCTACGACACAAGCCTGAGTTGATAAATTAAAAAAGCTCATTTTTTCATAAACACTTCAACCTAAATTACAAAAATGGCTCTAGAAACTTCCCGTTTGAAGATAGAGCTTTGTGCTCTTGAGCAAAGGTGCTCAGAATGGTGTTCTCTACAACTTTTCTCAAGACACAAAAGCGCTATCTCGTCATCTCGCCAAAATACAAATTCTGAACCACCCTAAAATTTGGACCACCCTAATGTCCACCATACCAAAAGATGCCCCAATTGACCCTGATCATTTGTCCCGAAGACAACAAAGCTCTAAATCTTAACGTGTGGCCGCTATCAATTTTGTCACGCTAGATTTCGGTTTCGGACCACTGTGCATTAGGGTGCCCAGAAAAAATGACCCCCTGCTCCACAAGCGAAAAACGGTTTATTGGGTTATTTTAAGCATCTGTGCAAATTTTGAGCGAAATTGGTTGAGATTAACCCATTGATACCCGAGCCTAAAGTTGGTGAAAAAAATGTTTTGCATACAAAAATGACTTTATTAAATCACTAATAACTTTCTAGGATCGAGTTTTACAGTTTTGGCATGTTCTACAAAGTTGTAGAGCATTAAATTTTCAATAAGAATCTCACTTTTGGGAATATTTGAATGGAAGTAGCGCACCCTGCAGACCAAACCGTAAGAAAATTGGGTTTTCCATACATTTTTTCGATTTTTCCCATACAAACTTCACCTTCGAGTATCAATGGGTAAATGTTGACCGATTTTGCTCATATTTGGCCCAGAGTCCTAAAATAGCTCAAGGAACAATATTCAGCTTGTGGAGCGAGGTTTTGAGAAAAAGTCCCATATTCTGGGCACCCTACTGTGCATTGAAGGAAGACGGGCAACCTAAACGTAGATTTTGTATTAGGGTAATTCTCCGCCAACTCACACAGCAGTTGCCCCGACCCCTCTTTGATTTGCGTGAAACTTTGTCCTAAGGGGTAACTTTTGTCCCTGATCACGAATCCGAGGTCCGTTTTTTGATATCTCGTGACGGAGGGGCGGTACGACCCCTTCAAATTTTGAACATGCGAAAAAAGAGGTGTTTTTCAATAATTTGCAGCCTGAAACGGTGATGAGATAGAAATTTGGTGTCAAAGGGGCTTTTATGTAAAATTAGACGCCCGATTTGGTTTATTTTTTTAAGAGTAACAATGTACTACAAAAATGTAGAGCAAACAATAACAAAAAATTTGGTATATAGACATAAGGGGTTTGCTAATAAACATCACGAGTTAAAAAAAAAAGACAAAACAAAGAGAAACGCAAAAAGTAACTTTTTCAAAACTTTTTTTCGTAAAATAGTGATAACTCGTTATGTCTATAAGCAAACCCCTTATGTCTGTATATCAAAATTTTTGTAATTGTTTGCTCTACATTTTTGTAGAACATTGTTATATTCTTAAAAAATAACCCTGCAATGTTAGTAAAAACACGAAATTTTAAAATGAAAAATTTCGTTCTAAATGAAAAAATGGCCCTTCTGGGTCAATGTAGATTCGAAATGTACATTAAATTTCCCATAAAATGACATGTTCCAAAAAATTTTACAGTCAAGTAACGGAAAATGGCAGAGTTTTGAAAACTTTTTTTGTGTTTTTTTTTTTTCGATGAAAAATACGTTTTTTTCGGAATTCTGAGTACGCTATAAATCGGGCGTCTTATTTTACATAAAAGTTTCTTTGACACCAAATTTTTATCTCATCACCGTTTCAGGCTGCAAATTATTGAAAAACACCTCTTTTTTCGCATGTTCAAAAATGGAAGGGGTCGTACCGCCCCTCCGTAACGTAATATCAAAAAATGGACCTCGGATTCGTGATCAGGGACAAAAGTTACCCCTTAGGACAAAGTTTCACGCAAATCGAAGAGGGGTCGGGGCAACTTTTCCCGATTTCGTGTGAGTTGTGTGAGTCCAGATATAAGGGACCATTCATAAACCACGTGGATACCTAAGGGCTGGTGGATGGGGGGGGGGGGTCAGCGATTGTTCACGCTCCATATAAAAAAGATTTGTTTTGTATGGAAACTGTTCACGAAGGGGGAAGGGGGGGGGTCAGAGATTTCAAAAAGTGTCCACGTGGTTTATGGATGGTCTCTTAGGATGAACATACTTATATGGCTAACCGGTATTGATTTTTTCTACAGCCAAATCAAGTAAATATTATTTTTTTAAATAGAACAAGCTCTCCCCAGCTAACAATAACCACACATTTTGATACCTGTAATCGCTGCCATCGGCCATCGCACAGGAGGACGAGCAGGGTGAGGGCACAATATTGAAGGTTGGCCTGGCGGCCACGATGCCGGCCAGAGAAGGCCTGCGACTGTAAAATCGAATAATTCATCATGCCATTTATTTCACTCGCTGCAGCATAAAAATACATTTTTAATGAAATAAATTAATTTATGCCGCCAAACACACACAAAGGCAAGTTCGAAAAGTGCAAAGCGAAAAAGTTGGCAGTTGGCAGCGCGAAAATCTATTGGATTTCACGAGAGAGAAAAAAAATAAACTGAAGTAAAAATGCATTTTGCTCGTAATTGTGCGAAAAGTGAGCGGGTGGTGGGCTGGAAAATCAGGCTGGGTGATGAAAGTGTATTCAATTTTACCTGGAAAAAGCTTGATTTACGACCCCCATGCCAAAGGGATGCTTACTGGGCGCACACGCTGTGATACATGGATTTTCATTTTCCGAATTTTTCACCATTTGCATGGCATGAAATTAATGCCACAGTTATGTTTTCGATGTAATAAAAATTTCAACATTTCGGCAGCGGCAGTGAGAATGTCCCTTACCGTTTGTTGTAATGTTGGCCCTCGCGGAGGTAAATATAAATCCGGCGAAAGCTTTATTGCATCAATTTGATTGCCGCTCAACAGAATATTATTAATGGTGCTGGCTTGAAATTATGCTTGTTAATTCAAAAATGTCAAGCATATGAACAAAAATTAATCAGATTAATAAAAAAAAAATCATGAAAAAGACCAATAAACTAATTAAATTTCAAGTGGTGCAGTCAAAGTTTTACAATAAAGCATTTAGAGAAAGCAATGAACCTTGCACTTTTAATTTGCTCCTAATTTAACGCGTACACCAATTTGTTTCAAGCAAAAGTAAAAGTTTCCACAAAAGAGATAAAACTTATAAAAATTCGCGGGTGAAAGAAGCCGCTGTTCGGTGGCTGAACCGGTTTTCCGTTTAATTAAACCTCCCAATCTGGCGGCAATCAGAGAGGTGCGACGCAGTTTTCGGAGTGTCACTTTCGAGCATTCCTTGGATTAGTGAACCACCACGGGCCTCAGCTTTCCAGCGGTGTCACATTTGGGGTGGAATTGTGTTGTTGGTTGATACTCTGTTTTGCAACAGCATGAAATTTTTTTTTCAAATTTTATCAAAACTTTTTTTTTATTTCGATGCCAAAAAACCTATTATTTAAATATATTTGAT
This sequence comes from Culex pipiens pallens, assembly GCF_016801865.2. Classification (NCBI taxonomy): domain Eukaryota; kingdom Metazoa; phylum Arthropoda; class Insecta; order Diptera; family Culicidae; genus Culex; species Culex pipiens. Next base: position 152,178,008 of record NC_068939.1, on the reverse strand, counting down.
TAATGATTTTATCACCGCCAAACCTTTCAAAATGTGTAACTGATTCATTGGTGTAAGGAAGACTAGATAAAATTTCCGTAGAAATGCATTTTTTACATGTTAATTTTTGGATATGTTTATGGAAAATACAGTTTTTGACAACATGGATCAACAAAATCAAATACTCTTTCAGTTTTTTTTTGAAGGTCACTAATTTTTTTACAAGACACCTTCTTTTAAAGAATTTACTCTTAATCTATATTTTTTTTAAAGGTATCGAACGAAGTGAAATGTTTTAAAGCATTTTCATCTTTTTAGTTTATATTGTAAATCACTGAAATTTTCTGAAAATAACATATTTTTCGAAAATACTCAAAACAAAAATTTATTTCTTTTTTGTAAAATACCCAAATTTTCATAAAATATCGTTTTTTTCCAAAAAACTAATACAAATAATTTGAAATACATGGCAAAATTTTGAATGCATTTTATCCTTTTCTTTTTTTGTTAAACTCAAATTTTCACAATATACGTTTTTTTTAAAGTACTAGAATTTTACATAACTCGCAATATAGGTATCAAACTGAAACAAATTTTGTACGCATTTCCACTTTTTAAGTTTTTGCTTTTTGTAAAATTCTAAAATTTTCACAAAATTTTATATGTCGTTTTTTACCAATTAAATAAACTCAAATTTTCCCAAAACACGATATTTTTTTCGGAAATACTCAAATTGTATTGCAATATACGGGTTTTAACCTTTCTTTGGCAATTACAAAAATAACACATACTATTTTGGGATTCTTTTCAACCACAAACTTTAGAAAATCACCAAAAATCCAGTGTTTGACAATATATGATTCTCTTGGTCTTAAATAAAAGCTGGATAACTGGTTTTGCAATAGCGTTTAAAGTAAGTTTCATGGATCAAATTCAACTATCGTTGGAATTAGTTGAATTGGTTGGATAGGTCAATTTAAAAAATAAATTTCAAATGATTTTTCGTCCAGTAACGTCAATAAGTTTTTCGTCGATTTAATTAGTGAAAGAACGATAACTATTAGAGTGTAACAAAAATGACTTTTTGGTGGGCATTCAGGGGCTGGTTCCGGTGGGCGTACTGAGCCTAAATCCCAAATATGAGCTTGATTGGACGTAACAGGAGCTGGCGCTCCGCCCTTCAATTTTAAATGGGGTTTAACCCGTAAAAATAGATTTTTTCAAAAATGACAATTTTTGAGGCACTTTGGCCACCAATGCGTTTACCTAAAACATCACTGGCGTGTAGGCCAGATCTTTGCGCATCTTTTGGTATAAATGGCATTGAAGTTTGGAGCTTTCTAGAGCTCAGTACAGGCCTTCAAAGTTTTCAAAAAATCGTCCCCAGCAAAAAAGATATGCGCGCGACGCCTGAAACGCCATTTGATTTTGCTGGGGCCAATTTTTCGAAAGAAAAAAAAAATGCCTAGCTTTGAAGGCCTGTACCGAGCTCTAGGAGCTCAAAACTTCAATGTCACATATACCAAAAGATGCGCAAGGATCTGGCCTACACGCTAGTGATGGTTTTGGTATCTTTTTTTACGGTTTTTTTTTTGGTTACCACACTTCAGAAAATTTTTTTAAAGCCACCTTTTGGCGGAATATTTGAAATTTTCGCTTTTCCCCATACATTTTGCGGTTTTTATCAAACATACTTCAACGATAAAAAGCGACCCTTAACCATTAGAGCGTCCAATTTCCCGTCCCGGGAAAAAAATTCCCGGGAATTCCCGGGATTTCCCGAAAAAAATAATTTCCCGTTTTCCGGGAAATTTGTAAATTTCCCGGGAATTCCCGAAATTCAAGCGAAAGTATAAAAAATTACGATATTGTGGAATGAAAACAAACTATTATAATTTTGGTAATTTTGAAAATAAATTACCTCTTCCCACCAAGATCAAAATTGAGTTTTTTTTTTACGTTTTTGTTATGAAAATTGAATTGGTATCATTGAATGTCTCAAAGAGGAATGTGCAAGAAGAATTTGGTAAATTTGTAGAAAATTTATAGCGCATTAGAGGGAAAAAGCAATCATAATTCAAAAACTTGCTCCAAATATTTGAAAAAAAAAGCAGATTTTAAAGTAGATTCAATGGTTCTGGAAAAAATATTTGCCATGAAGAACAAATTTTCTGCATATTTTGTTATAATTTTTTTGCGATGAAAAACATACTTACTGCATTTTTTTTTTCATTTCAGCTTGATTATCAATATTGTTCGTTATCATATTCTCTCGAACTGATCACAGAGACAAATTTAAATGAAATTTTTATGGTTTTGGATCATGAATCCATTTTACTCGCTGTCCAAACACTTTGATTAATACATAATAAATAAATAACAAATAAAATACAATTTTCAGTTCAATTTCGTTTTATTGATGAATAATCAAGATACAATAAGTTCTTTTGAGATACATTATAGAGATTTGAAGTTCTTTTCAGGTATCCCTCTTGTAACAATTATTGCTTGTAAATAAAAGTGCTACCAAGAGTAAGAAAACAAATAAAATTCTTATCATTATTTTTTGATATTTTGAACGAATTGAAGGACAGCTTATAAATTCAGAAAATTCACATATTTTCTTGAAGCTGCATATTTTTAACAAGCAGTCAAGGAACTCTTTGATCCTCACACTTATTTTGACCATTTAAGTGGCTATTCTATACAATTTTGTTGCAAAATATTGATCAGAACCAGGATCATAACAATTTTTGATAAATTTTAAATTTCCCGGGAATTCCCGGGATTTCCCGGGAAATTTGTTGAAAACTTCCCGTTTCCCGGGAATTTTGCAACCCCGGGAAATTGGACGCTCTATTAACCATAAACCGATTTAGCTCAAATTTGCACATTTATTTTGACCTAAAGATTCGAGGCCCCTACCTGTTAAGATTTAAGAAAAAAAAATTCTTGTCACCCTATTGTCCACACTACAGCAAAGGGTTTCCAGCATCGTGTCAGACTGGTCACTAATCCGGAATTACTTGGAACTTGATCAAGTAATTCTGTAATTGCGGATTTACTGAGTAATTCCAGAGTAATCCTGATAATTCCTAATAATCCCAGTAATTCTGGTAATTCCATGATTCTTTTTCGTTAAAACATACTTCAGATAATAATAAAATAATAAAAAGTAACTGTGAAAAAGATAATTTTGATAAACCTTTTATGATTCTATTTATTGCCTATTAGTTTTCATGTAAGAAACCAAAGTTATAGCTAGTACGGCATCATTCGGATTTTGAGTAAGTAATTCAGTAAATACTCCGCAATTCTCCATGCAGTAATTCCTGTAATTCTCGAATTACCTAGTAATTCCGTAGTAATTCGTGTAATTCCATAGTTACTCAGTAATTCGTGTATTTCCCATTAATTCAAGTAACTACTAGTAATTCTTTAAAGGGAAGTCGGCAGAATGCATTTTGCTTTTGCTTGATGCCTTTTATGGTTGTAAGAAGTACAGAGTGGATTCGGAATGTCCGCTAATTTGGATGCTCTCTAATTCAAATGTATTCGAATGAAAAAGCACTCAAACGTCAAAATCCCGGGTTTTGAGTTTTCCGGAAAACGGGAAAAATATTTATTCCCAGGAAGTTTTTGAAAAAGTCACAAAATCTATGTTTTCTTTATATTTGTTATGTTTTTCAAGTTTTAAAGTTATAGAATTAGCTTAATACTATTAATATCAATCCAAACAAGGATAGCAGCTTTAAGATAGTTTGAACTAATTTTGGTTGTTCTCTGTTGTGCCTTGAATTTTATATGCACCACATTTCTAATTCAAATTAAATAAGTATCTTATAAATATGTATTTTTAATTTATTTCTATATGACAATTTATTTCTATATGAGATGTCTAAAAAACAAAAATGACAACAAATAAAATGGTACCAATTTATGTAAAATTTTAGAAAAGTTTAAACTTATAAATTGTAATGCTAATGTAATTTCCAGGCCAAAATTAGATTTTTGTTTAATTCCGGGAATTCCCCGTACAAAATATAAAAATTATCGGGATTCGGGAAATCCCGGTTTTTGAAAAAAAAAATCCCGGGAATTTTGAGCCGGGAATTCCCGGGATGGACGCATTATTGCCAAGCACGTGGTTTTGTGCATTTGACAGCTGTCAGTCGATCCAATTCCAAAGACTTTTCTCAATATGCTGGAAGCTAGGCAGTAATTCAAGTTATTTTTATAAATTTTAGCAATTCTGCGTGGTTTCTGGTAATCCCAAGTAATTCTGGGAAATCAAAGTAATTCGTGGCAAATTGTCAGTAATCCTGATATTTCCATTTAGACTGGTCAGTAACCCTTGATGCTGGAAACCCCTTGCACTACAGAACATTCCTGTCATTCTTGAATGACGACATGGCCTTGAAAATAATTTTCAGCATCCATTTGAGTGCTAAAAAGTTCAAGTTTACAGCACTTGTAACGAAAAGTAATACTTTTCGATATTTTTTTGGAGTTTGACACTAATCTTGACGGCAAGCGGGAAACAGAGGTTTCATAAAAAAATCAAATTCGAAGGTTGTTTTCAGTAACTGCACAGTAAAAATTGTACAGTCTAGACTCGATAATACAATGTTCTATTATCCTTTGGTTTGTTTTTCGAAAAATCGAATCGCGAACAAATATTTTGTTCGTGTTTTTTTTTCTTGTGACTCAATTTCAGTCTAATTTATAAAGTTGATTGCCTCTATTAAATATCTAAATAATTTTCCTCTATACTTCATTTCCGCCATTTTAACAGCCATCTCTGATTTAACAGTTAAAATCATTCTAGAGTAGTGTCGGGGTCATACTTAAGCTCGACAATCAAAACTTTTCTTTCAACTTTCAAAACGTTAAAAAAAAGTTTTTCGTGATTTTTTTTTTCAAGAGTTTTGGATGATTGAGTCTGAACTCATAGCAAACCTTTTCAGTGCTCGTCGTAGTTATCCAAGGATGATTGTAAGGCTCGTGCTAAAAAGTTTTCTTTTTTCAACATTTTGCTTAACTGCTATTTTGAAACTATTGAAAATTGATATCGGACGTATGGTATTTTTCAAACGTGGTAGTTTTGACAACAACAAAAACATGATAAAAAATCACCAATGGGTACAAATTTCCCTTTTAACGAATCTCAATCATTTCAATACAAGTTCTATAATATCTTTTCATACCCTTAAAATAAATTTAAACAGCATCAGGTTGATCGATTTGTCATCTGCGCCCCCGTGTGATGGTAATTTTGCCACTTTCGCTTTCGACCTTGCGGCAGCGGGTCCAGTCCACTTAATAACCAGGAGAAGAAAAAAAAAATGACAAACAAACAACCAAAAAGAGGAAAGAAAGAAGCAAAGAAAGGAAACAATCGTGACAAATGATGAAAGGGGAAATAAAGCAAGATAACAGAGAGAAGAAAAAGCTCGAACTCGCTGAGAAAATAAGCTTAAATTTCTGAAGTCGCCACCGGCCGCCGCTGTCGGGTTTAAATTGGATCTTTTTTAATGAGAACCACAATATTCATAAATCATTTCGTCGCGGTTGAACTTTTCGAAAGAGTGTGATGAGTGGTGGTGAGTGGTGAGGAGGAGAAGGTCACTTTGCATAGTTTGGATTGCATTAAATTTTGAGTGCAGTTTCGTGGGGGGCGGAATTTATGGTGGGAGAACATTTTCAACAGGTGTCTGAAAATTTCAGCGATTTTAAACGATTTGTGCAGCGTGTGTGTGTGTGTGTGAGGGGGTGGTGAATATTTTGGTTTGAACTTTGACCTGCATTTTCGGTTGGGCAGATGAAAGAGTGAAGGGGAAATTCAAATCAATTTGTTGCAAATTTAACGCTTTTTAAAGTTGGTAGGTTTAAACTATACTGAAATATGATTGTTTGAATTTAAGAATGAATTGAATATTTCGCAATAAAAGCTATTTCAAAAACAATACAATTTACTCCTAAATTAAGCAAGGTCTCAAAAATGTAAAAAAAGTAAACGGAACAATCAAAATCGTTTATCAAAAACTGGAACACTTCTTGCTCTAAATGGATAAGGGTAAGGTGTTCCCCGATTACATAATGCCCCCAGCTCAGCACCGGCTGTCAATGTCGGGAAAAAGAGATTATGAGACCACAAAAAAAGTAATAATTTAGTACTACCTTTCTCCGGTAGTTGCGCGGTATGATAGCCAAATGGCGCGCTCGAGTCATGACCGAAATCAAGCCCACAACTGGCACGACCCCGGGTTCGTTGGCCAAGTGGTTGGTGTCTCTCAATGGGTTGTCATTTTTTTTTTTGGGTTAAGGGGTTAGCCTAAATTATATGATACTTTTAGGCAAGAGGAAAAAATTGCCGATAAGTTAGAATCGTCAATTTTATTTTTAATAAAAAGGTGTTCAAAACTTGAAAAAGTAGGTACCCCCTTAAGCTAAAGCAATACTCCCCTGGGTGACGGATTAATGTCGGTGACGACCCGCCGAGTCGTTGGGGAAGCCACACACACACAAAAACGAGCAGACCAGATAAATTACAGGTTGACAAACGCTGCTGGGCGGCGCGGATTTCGGTTTTTGTTCCGCGGTTTTGAGAAACAGTTAGGAAGAAAAAAAATCATATTTGCTAATTATCTATAATTTCGGAGCGCACAAACGATCATAACAGCAGCCGACACCGCCGAGGAGTGGCGTTCCCGTGCCCCCCCCCCCTTCCCCCAAAGTGAACCAGTTTTGGGAGATTACTTAAGGTGTACTTATTACGTTAGAGGGGGGAGTTGACTTTTCAAAGTTTTTCTTCTGTTTTTGCTTTTTGTTCGTTTGTTGGATAACTGTCGATGGCATATCCGCAACGATTTTGATGGCCACGCAGTTTGGGGTTTGTGTGACAAATAACCATGATTGGCAGGTGTATTGTAAAGAGAAAAAGTGATATCGGATCTCGAGTTACTTAACCAAAAACGGATTGATTTATTTGATGACATTAACTTGATGACTTAATTTGTAAGCAGCTGTTAACCTTTAAAACAAAGAGGTATGCAATTTGGTAGTTTAACTTTTGTAAGATTTTCAAAACATTTGGAAATGGCAACAAAGAAATTCATATATAAAAAGGTTATATTCAAAATCAATCAGTTTTTTGAAAAGCTTAAGTTCTAATTACATTTTAATACAAACCTTTTATTAACAAAAACAAAAACAAAAACAAAAACAAAAACAAAAACAAAAACAAAAACAAAAACAAAAACAAAAACAAAAACAAAAACAAAAACAAAAACAAAAACAAAAACAAAAACAAAAACAAAAACAAAAACAAAAACAAAAACAAAAACAAAAACAAAAACAAAAACAAAAACAAAAACAAAAACAAAAACAAAAACAAAAACAAAAACAAAAACAAAAACAAAAACAAAAACAAAAACAAAAACAAAAACAAAAACAAAAACAAAAACAAAAACAAAAACAAAAACAAAAACAAAAACAAAAACAAAAACAAAAACAAAAACAAAACAAAAACAAAAACAAAAACAAAAACAAAAACAAAAACAAAAACAAAAACAAAAACAAAAACAAAAACAAAAACAAAAACAAAAACAAAAACAAAAACAAAAACAAAAACAAAAACAAAAACAAAAACAAAAACAAAAACAAAAACAAAAACAAAAACAAAAACAAAAACAAAAACAAAAACAAAAACAAAAACAAAAACAAAAACAAAAACAAAAACAAAAACAAAAACAAAAACAAAAACAAAAACAAAAACAAAAACAAAAACAAAAACAAAAACAAAAACAAAAACAAAAACAAAAACAAAAACAAAAACAAAAACAAAAACAAAAACAAAAACAAAAACAAAAACAAAAACAAAAACAAAAACAAAAACAAAAACAAAAACAAAAACAAAAACAAAAACAAAAACAAAAACAAAAACAAAAACAAAAACAAAAACAAAAACAAAAACAAAAACAAAAACAAAAACAAAAACAAAAACAAAAACAAAAACAAAAACAAAAACAAAAACAAAAACAAAAACAAAAACAAAAACAAAAACAAAAACAAAAACAAAAACAAAAACAAAAACAAAAACAAAACAAAAACAAAAACAAAAACAAAAACAAAAACAAAAACAAAAACAAAAACAAAAACAAAAACAAAAACAAAAACAAAAACAAAAACAAAAACAAAAACAAAAACAAAAACAAAAACAAAAACAAAAACAAAAACAAAAACAAAAACAAAAACAAAAACAAAAACAAAAACAAAAACAAAAACAAAAACAAAAACAAAAACAAAAACAAAAACAAAAACAAAAACAAAAACAAAAACAAAAACAAAAACAAAAACAAAACAAAAACAAAAACAAAAACAAAAACAAAAACAAAAACAAAAACAAAAACAAAAACAAAAACAAAAACAAAAACAAAAACAAAAACAAAAACAAAAACAAAAACAAAAACAAAAACAAAAACAAAAACAAAAACAAAAACAAAAACAAAAACAAAAACAAAAACAAAAACAAAAACAAAAACAAAAACAAAAACAAAAACAAAAACAAAAACAAAAACAAAAACAAAAACAAAAACAAAAACAAAAACAAAAACAAAAACAAAAACAAAAACAAAAACAAAAACAAAAACAAAAACAAAAACAAAAACAAAAACAAAAACAAAAACAAAAACAAAACAAAAACAAAAACAAAAACAAAAACAAAAACAAAAACAAAAACAAAAACAAAAACAAAAACAAAAACAAAAACAAAAACAAAAACAAAAACAAAAACAAAAACAAAAACAAAAACAAAAACAAAAACAAAAACAAAAACAAAAACAAAAACAAAAACAAAAACAAAAACAAAAACAAAAACAAAAACAAAAACAAAAACAAAAACAAAAACAAAAACAAAATAAAAAACAAAAACAAAAACAAAAACAAAAACAAAAACAAAAACAAAAACAAAAACAAAAACAAAAACAAAAACAAAAACAAAAACAAAAACAAAAACAAAAACAAAAACAAAAACAAAAACAAAAACAAAAACAAAAACAAAAACAAAAACAAAAACAAAAACAAAAACAAAAACAAAAACAAAAACAAAAGGTCGTCAGTTCAAATCCCGAGGTGGATGGAAGCTTAGGTGTAAAAAAAAAGAGTTTGCAATTGCCTCTACAATCAAGCCTTCGGACACCTAGTTTCGAGAAGGAACCTAGCAATCGAGAACGCAAAGGCAATGCACTAGAGCGCACATTTATTTCAATTTTGATAAAGTTCATAAACAGCATTATAAAATAAACTTTCGCATTTACTCACGCAAAATCACTGCAAATAGCTCAAATCAAAATTGAACCATCCATCAGCCAAATCGCCAAAAAGCAGTTAAAAGTGATAAATTGTCTGGGTAATGTTTGTTTCGAACCCGGTGCCAGTAATGGATATGGCGAAAAATAGCACCCGACATTCGACTGTGTACAAAAATTGCGATGGGAAGGGTTTGCCAGAACAATCAGGCCGATTTCCGTGCGCCCATTTTGGTCGGTTATAAAATTAAAATTTCATTCAAAACACAACAAACAACGATAGCACCCGTTTGCTCCGGTGTGCAAATCGGGTTAAGAGAGGTGTGTGTGGTGGGAAAACCACGCTGTGACACGCACACCAAGGGATATTAAATTCCTGCGCGATCGACAGGGTGCAGGGTTGCCAGCGGAAATTTTTCAAATCAGTTAAACAATGGCATCGCTAGTTTAAAAAATGAATTTGAATGTTATTTTAGAAGAAAGAAATAAAAAATTTAAGTTTAAAAAAATAAGTATTTTTGGCAACCCTTGAACCGAAAACTTTTTCATCCTTTTCACACGTTTTTAACGTGTTAATAATAGTAGTTTATGCAACAAGTTGCAAAAAGAGGATTTTTTCAGCACGAGTCGTACATTTATCCAACGAGGTTCACCGAGTTGGATAAATACGACGAGTGCTGAAAAAATCAAATTTTGCAACGAGTTCCATACAACATTTTTTGCAATTTCGAAAAACACCCATTGAGTGAAATTTTAAGTCGAATTTTCATGTATTTTGTCAATAAATCGTTTAAATCAAAAAATGTTGAAAAGTGTTACTTTTCGAAACAAGTGCTGAAAAGTTCAACTTTTCAGCACCCATTTCAGTGCTGAAAAGTAGAACTTTTCAGCATTTATTTTGAAAAGTGTTGCTATTCGATTCTGTTATTTTTGGTACAGAAAAGTAGGCTATTTCGTCGTTCAAGAATGACAGGAAATGTAAGTAGTTTCACGACGAAATTGCAAAAATGAATTTTTCAATTCCGAAGGCAAAAAAGTGCCACTGCCAGTAGTATACCTTGCGGAATTTATGACCACTCAGTATTCGTGCCAATATGTATTTGTGCGTGTGAGAATGCAAAAAAAAATGTGTGCGTAGGTGGATGATGGCACTTTTTACCCGGTGAGTTCGCGAAAATCACGTCTAACGAGCAATTTTTTAACGATTCTAACTTCGACGTTAACAATTTGATGAAATGGAAGTGATTTTATTTCCATTTTTCCCCGTTGGAATAAAAAAAAGGAATATCATAAGAAACGTGTTCAGGTGCGATAGGAACTCGAGAGAGAGAGAAAAAATATCAGAAAACGAAGCAAAATATTCTTTTTATCCCATTTTGCTCTCCAAGCGCCGACATTGAATCATTTTGTTGCATAATAATGTTTAATTCGTGTACGTGGCCCGTAGCTGAATTAAGGTAGGATGAGCACGAAGTGTCGGAGCCTGGAAAGAGTGCCTTTTTTATGAGGTGCTCACCGAGGCACATAAAATATTAAAATTTTCCCCCGCATTCAAGGTCCCATTCCGATGCAGATGAGCAGTGGCATCTCATCGCACTGGAATGATATCTGCTTCCTCTTAGGGAGATTTGGTTGCAAAAAGCTGTATGAGTGTTGTTATTACTGAAATTAATTGCAAATATCTGTTGAATTTATCTGAAATCGCTGTCAAAGCAAACAGAATAAAGGTTTTTAATAAAATAAGATTGAATTAAGACTTTTATTCAACCCTTTAAGTCCTGAACTTTAAAAAAATATTATTGATGGGAAAACGATTTTTATTACCTGAAAGGGTTAGACATATTTTATGTTCAACTCTCTGACTTAAAAATTGTAACAAAAATCAATTTTTTTTTTTTCAAACAGATGATGAGCAATTCTGTACAAAATCGGTCTTTTTTTTTAATTTTAATTTTTGTATTTTTTAATCTCGCTGTCTATACAAAAATGATGTTTGAAATTCAAAAATTTGCATCTTTTTAAGGAATTTTTGATCGATTTGGTGTCTTCGGCAAAATTGTAGGTTTGGATAAGGACTACACTGAAATAAAATGATATACGGTAAAAAATATTTGCTGATTTTTAATTAAACATTTAGTAACTAGAACATAAAATGCCAATTTTCAGAATTTCCAGGTTAAGCAAAAAATCTTGGACCGAGTTAAAAAATTTTGAATCAATACTGATTTTTTAAAAAAATCAATATATTGGTCGCAAAAATTTTTCAACTTCATTTTTCGATGTAAAATCAACATTTGCAATCAAAAAGTATTCTAGTGAAATATTGATAAAGTACACCGTTTTCAAGTTTAAGCCATTTTAAGGTAACTTTTTTTTTAAGTAGCAGTTTTTATTTTTTTTAATTAGTGCCCATGTTTGCCCAGATCTGAAAAAATACTTTTGAAAAGCTGAGAAAATTCTATATATTTTGCTTTTTTGAACTTTATTGATACGACCCTTAGTTGCTGAGGTTTAACAACAGGAAAATTTATGTTTTTTAAGTCATACCTAAAAACCCCACCATTTTCTAACGTCGATATCTCAGCAACTGATGGTCCGATTTACAATGTTATAATATGAAACATTCGTGAAATTTTACGTTTTTTTTTTGTAAACGATATTTTCAAATTTTTAAATCAAGACTAACATTTCAAAAGGGTCAAGTCTTGATTTAAAAGATTTGAAAATATCTTTTACAAAAAAACGTAAAATTTCACGAATGTTTCATATTATAACATTGAAAATCGGACCATTAGTTGCTGAGATATCGACATGAGAAAATGGTGGTGGGTGAGACGTAGAAAACTTCAATTTTCATGTTTCTTTTTCTTTAAGCCGCTGTATCGCAGCAACCAGAGGTCCAATCTTCAATGTCTTTTAGACAATTTTTTGATTTTTCTGAACCTTTCAAAAAAAAATATATTGGAAACGGTCACTATTTTTAAAAATTGAAAAACTGCAAATATTTCGTTAAAATCAAACTTTCAGTGGCAATATCTTGAAAACGGTGCCCTTTATCAAATAATCTGTATACTTTTTTTGATAGCAAATTCAATTTTACATAAAAAATAAATTAAAATTTGTTTTTGCATAAAAGTTCGATTTATTAAAAAATCTCTGCTTTTTCAAAAAAAAAATATAACTCGGTGGCAGATTTTTTGTCCATACTTCTCTATAGCTCAGAAGTTGCGGGTTTTTGTCATATCAAAAAATCTCGAAAATAAAAAAAAACCGGAAGGGTTAGTGGTGGAGGGCTGGGGGGGCGGAATTTGTGAAAAAAATGTGATCTAAAAAATCGTCAATTTGTTTTCTTTTACCTGTTGTTTTTGACGTAGACTTACGTCTTTGTCGAAGGTACTGGGGTGTCATTCCAGAAAACCCGGGCCGAAGGCCCTGGAATATTGCGTCATCCGTCAATCGCTTATATCTTCCTTCCCTCAAATCGAATCGGCACGATTTTGGTTCCATTCGATTCGAAAATTATTCAGCAATTTGCTATAAAACTTTCATTGTTGGCAAAATAGTTTTACTATTGAAACAATTGAATGTTTTAAAATGTTTTCAAAAAGCAGAGATTTTGCAAGCAAAATGAGCGCTTCCCACTCACGGACGGGAATGTCAAGTACCTATTTTGAGGGGAAAATCATCCGAGCAACGCGACCGAGTGTCGGTCGCGAAAAAGGAGGGGAAGTAGCGAGCCGACAACATATATAAGAAAATGCGCCAGTTTTCAGACCAGCATTCACGTCTCAGACGTCGGACCGGCAGCAGCAGCAGGAAAGCTCAGCCCAGAGCAGCAGCAGCAGGAGAGAGACCAGAGCAGCAGCAGCAGGAGAGAGAGGGACCAGAACTGCAAAAGAAGTGCGCATCGCCTTCTCGTCGTCACCGTCAGCCAGTTGCCTCTCGATGGCCGGACCGTTTGGATCGTCCCACCCGGGACGAGGCAGCAACAAGATGGGGCGCGCGCTTGCTGCCTTCTCGCCGAAATGTTGCCTCTCGTGGGTCAAGCCGTGGTTGTGAAACTTCCAAATTCTAGTTGTTAAACTTCCCAACTCTTCGGAGTTGCCTCACTCCCCGTCCCTCGTCCCACCCGGGGCGAGGCAGCGCAATGAATAATTACAGTTTAAATTTCAGGAACAAATTTTGGATTTCGGGGGCGACGGTCTGCACAGCTTTCTGAGGCTGCTCTCGCCCCCAACTCCTAAAAACCCGGGCCGAAGGCCCTGGAATACTGCGTCATCCGTCAAACGCTTATATCTTCCTTCCCTCTAATTGAATTGACACGATTTACTTCGGGGGTGACGGATTGCACAGCTTTCTGAGGCTGCCCTCCCCCTCATTCTGCTACCAAACATTCATTCGGTTCGCGAAAAAATCGTTTTTCGTTCTTCTCTTTCCTTCCTCCATTCGATGTTGTCTAGTCAAAGATTTATCAACACATTCAAAGTATGTTTACATGGTAGCTGCGGTTTTGTTCGCATTAGATTTGCCATCTCTTTCTAGTAAAAGCCAATTCGAATCGTATATAAATTCTGTTTCAACAACCGGTACGTACACGGTCCGATTGAATTTACCGATCGCATTCACGATCTTATTCCGTTAATGTATTTCAAGTGTCTAGCTAATTCATCAAAATTAAGAAATGGTTCACATATCAAAACTTTACGTAGTCTACGCCATTCCGGTTATGTCTGTGACATAACTACTTTGACTTTTCTCAATAGTCCTCAACAATTCCTACAATTTTGCCGAATTGATCAGAAAATGCATTAAAAATTTACAGCTGTTTTAATATTTGCGTACCATTTTTGTATGGCCAGCTGCCAAAATTGTATGGAGACTTTTATGGGTCAACCAATGAAACAAAATAGCTTCTTTGGTCATAGGGAAGGCCCCACAAAGTTTGAGCCAAATAAAAAATACAAAAAAATAAAAATGGTCGAATTCGGCCGATTTCGTAGAGAATAGCTCATTTCGATTCTTTCAACAAATTATTCAATAAATTATAAAATAAACTAAGGTTTAAGGCTTTTAAGCTCTAATAAATCACACTAAAATTACCGAAAGTAAAGCCCTGGCTTGTAATTTATTTATTTTTTACTTTTTTTGATTTAATGGTCAGACTCAAGGATCATAAACTTCACAAAATATTTGCATCTTATTGTGTTATCATATTTATTCAACTTTAGATTTTAAATAATTTGACATACTTCCAAAATTAATCTTCTACAATGAGTGTTTTTTTAACTGTGTTTGTAACAGAAAAATGTGTAATTTTGACCAGAAAATTTTGCAGATATACATTTGTTTAATGAGTGCATGCACTTTTTCCACATAACTGCAAATAAAATAACATGGAAAAAAGTAGTTAAAAAACTAAAATTAAAGTTAGATTAGTATTAAATATTAAATATTTTAGTTCCTTGAATTATTTTGCTTTAAAAGCTCAACTAGTAACCATTCAATTGAAACAAAGAGAACTAAAAACGTTTAAAACGACGAGGAGTCATGGTGAAAAATTACTTTGTTGACGTTGTTACGGAATAATCAATTTTTGGAGCCAACCTAACTTGGCTTGGGCCACACTATTTGCCAAATAAAAATACATATCTAAATTTTGGGAGATGTAAATGAGAAAGTTAAATTAAATAATCCGACGCAAACTTTGATAAGCGAAATCTTTAGATTTTTAAAGAATATAATTCAGAAATATCAAGTAGTTTTTAAATTTATGTTTGGTTTGACATTTTTTTTTAAGCAATGCCAAAAACCTAAAAAAATATTGATGAAATTTGTATAGAGCAATTCCAGCTCAAATCAGGATTTTTCCTGTTACTTTTGTACCCGACCCTCTCCGATTTCAATGATACTTTTTAGACATGTTATCCTAGGCCTATATAAGCCATTTTTGTGTATATGGAGCCAGTTGCACTCGAAAATGACATTTGAGAAGGGCGTAAGTAATTTAAATATTTTTGTATTTTGTAATTTAAAAATTACTGTAACTCAAAGCCGTTGCATCGTATCAAAAAGTGGTCAAAGACAAACTTGTAGGAAATTGGACGGGCTTTCTGAAAAAATACACTGAAAGAAAAATACACGCCACTTCCAGGAGGTTTTTCAATTTTAAAGCTTAAAAGTCAAATTTGAAGACTGGTGTCACGATTTTTTTTTCGTTCAAAATTTTTGAGGAAATAGCCTAAAATGTAACAAAACGACTCACGAAAAATGCAGGATGGTATGTCTCTTCTAAAAAAATACTAAAATCATTTAATTGAACTGTTTTTTTGAAAAGTGGTCTAAACGTCAAAATTTTCAAAAACCGATAGTGGGAATCGATTCTTCAGACAATTTTACATTAAAGTCTCCATATTGACCATTGTCCTATGTCCAATCCTTGTGAAGATACAGCGGTTTTAAAAATAAAAATGTTGTTTTTTTGATGGTTTTTTGCAATTTTTAAATGACAGACTTGATTTTTCAGTCTCGAAAATATTTTTACCGGAAAGCTCGTCCAATTTCCTATAAGTTTGCCTTTGACAGCTTTTTAATTTGACTCGTTTTAATATTTACGTAAGCTTATTTACTATCCAGGTTTCTACCACACTGAAAAAATATACTATTCTCAGTTATGAGCAATGTAATTAAGGTCATATCTGTAAGCCCATACATCCAATTCAAATGCTGTTAAAGGCAAACTTATAGGAAATTGGACGAGCTTTCCGGTAAAAATATTTTCGAGACTGAAAAATCAAGTCTGTCATTTAGAAATTGCAAAAAACCATCAAAAAACCTAATTTTTCAACATTTTTATTTTTAAAACCGCTGTATCTTTACAAGGATTGGACATAGGACAATGGTCAATATGGAGACTTTTATGTAAAATTGTCTGAGGAATCGATTCCCACTATCGGTTTTTGAAAATTTGACGTTTAGACCACTTTTCAAAAAAACAGTTTTAGTAAATGATTTTTGTATTTTTTTAGGAGAGACATACCATCCTGCATTTTTCGTGAGTCTTTTTGTAACATTTTAGGCTATTTCCTCAAAAATTTTGAACGAAAAAAAATCGTGACATCACCTTCAAATTTAACTTTTAAACTTAAAAATTGAAAAATCTCATGGAAGTGGCGTGTATTTTTCTTTCAGTGTATTTTTTCAGAAAGCCCGTCCAATTTCCTACAAGTTTGTCTTTGACCACTTTTTGATACGATGCAACGGCTTTGAGTTACAGTAATTTTTAAATTACAAAATACAAAAATATTTAAATTACTTACGCCCTTCTCAAATGTCATTTTCGAGTGCAACTGGCTCCATATACACAAAAATGGCTTATATAGGCCTAGGATAACATGTCTAAAAAGTTTCATTGAAATCGGAGAGGGTCGGGTACAAAAGTACCAGAAAAATTCCTGATTTGAGCTGGAATTGCTCTATAAAAATAGCTTGAAAATATAAGAAAACAAAAAAGAAGAACGTTGCTTGTAGATTAGGATTTGATGATAAGAATTGTTTAGTAATTTTTATCCAACATGTTTAAAAAGTTTTAGGATAGTCAAATAAATTCCTAGTGATTAAATGGGCATTCATATGTTGTTATCAAAACGCAAAAGCTTCCACATGTCGAGAACATTTCTTCGCATACAATGTACCAATTCCAGACATGGTAAATTATGCAGCAAATTGATCGGAATTTCCCTCCTTCCTCCAGCCCTACTACATTTTTCCTCACTGAACATACAATTTCCGATTGATTGAAAAATTTACTACCCACTTATCGTCCTCTCCTCCGGTATAATAATTCAAATTTATTCTAAACACTTCCCAGCCAGCCAGCTCGACTTCCATCAGCAATGATTAAACATCGAATTTAGTATTCTATCCACAGGAGGTGCCAGCAGCTGCACTCTACCCTTAAACTTTAACCCCCTCCCCCCACCCATCAACATTCACCTCCCCGACACCGTTCACAAATATGCATGCAATTCATTTTCCCCCCACTTCTTTCAGCTTTTCCGGAGCTGCTATCTCTCTTTCTCTCTCTCTCTGCACCAATAAAGCAATAAAATGCAAAATTTTATAATTCGTTCCAGCAGGTTGTGTAGTGTACAGAGTGTGTGTGTGTGTGTGTGTGTGTGCGTTCTCTTTTCCGTCTTAAATGCAAATGTGGGTTAGTCGTCGTCGTCTCGGACCCCGAGCGGAAAATCTGCTTTTCTCAAGCTGAAGGAAAATTTCCCCAGCCTATGATTATATTATGTCTCGAGCCCGGCCAAGATGAAAAGATTCGTGGCCAAGAAGCAGAGCGCCGGGGAAAAATGTTTGAAGGCAATTTTCCAATTTTCGTGAGGCTGTGTGAGGAAAAACAAAAACCAAATTTTTCCCCTCCCTCCCCGCTTCCAAACCTTAAGGTTGAACAAAAGTGGCGACTGGTAGAGAATTCAAAATTCATGAGCTCGCAAGGACGTCCGCACGGAAGGCTATTTGCATACCAAAAGGCTACGACCGGAAACCATCGGGCTTGACCCCCACTTCCCTCGCACGTGGAATGGGATGAACCAAAACAAGGGCTCGTGAGATGGTGGTGGACGGTGGCTTAATAGGCAAGAATTTCAGTTTCGGGTCATTTTGGTTGTTTCACGTGTGACCGGAGAAGGTGTCGAAACCGAAGCGATGAATAATTTTCCGGATTTTCCGGCAGGTTTGCCGTTCTGGAGTACTCCGGAGCCTTAATTCAATTGCAGTTGGGCTTGCGATTTTGGAATAAAATTATCTCTTCGCAAGATGTGGGTCTTGAATCAATTCGGCATGTTGACAATTTAAAGACGGCATTCTTAATCTAATAAACCATTAAAAAAATCAATACTAATACAAGAAACAACATTTGCTCTTAAAATCAATTCTCAAAGCTACAATGAAAATAGTAGTTTATGCAACAAGTTGCAAAAAGAGGTTTTTTCAGCACGAGTCGTACATTTATCCAACGAGGTTCACAAATTTCCTTGCAAATTTCTCAAAAACAACATCTAATTATGCGGTTGAATACAAATGTTAATTGAACAAAAAAAATCTAGTACAGTCCAGACTTGATTATCCGAAGGCTTCGGAAAAATTTCACTTCGGATAATCGAAACTTCGGATAATCGAATCACGAAAAAAAAATTATTTTTTTTGATGCCTATTTTTTTTATTATCGAGCGTATGTCCCCTAAACTACGTTAAAGTGATTAAGAACTTTTAAATCCAAGGCCAATATGGCGGTGTTGAAATATTGAAAAAAAAACATTTTATTATTTAATAGGCAATCAACTATTCAAATTTGACTAAAATGGGGTTGCAGTACTCAAATTTGATGTTTAAAACAAGAAAAAGAAAAAAAAACGAAAACAAAATTTTGTTCTTGATTCGATTATTCGAAGTCCCATACAAACCTTCGGATAATCGAACTTCGGATAATCGAAACTTCGGATAATCGAGGCTTCAGATAATCGAGTCTGGACTGTAATTGGGTCCTAAAGTTAAGCTTCAATTTGTGATATTATTGTTCACAACGATAAGGCTTATTTTTCTAAGTACAATGACCCTTTGAACGACCGCAAAGGATTTAAAATGGATTTTCACGGCCCTTCTTGGCAGAAAAGCTTCTACTTGACAGCTCGTTCCAAGGGGACCATAGTTGATCCATCGAAAAAATGTTGTCTTGTCAACAACTTTTTATTTGCATTAAAATGAAAAAACCGTATCAGAAATGGTTTTTAATCATGTTTCTTACCGTTGTTCATAAAAATTGACAAAGGGCTTTACTACCCAATTTACAACATTTAATCAACAGCATACCCGAAAAAGCTGTTTGTTCGGTAAAATTTAGAAAGAAAATAACTGATATTCATGGAAAAAGGCTTTAGCCAAAAAGAATGATTAGGGGATATGAAAATTTAAATTTAAATAAACGGCAATTGGCGTAAGTGTCACTTCGGGGAAATGGCATTCGGGAAAAAGGCCGATTAGGGGAAATGGCATTCGGGGAAATGGCATTCGGGGATGTGGCTGATTAGGGGAAGTGGTATTCGGGGATGTGGCCAATTAGGGGAAATGATTTTCGGGGAAATGGCATTCGGGGAAATGTCATTCGGGGAAATGAGCTAGACCCCTGAAAATGTTGATTTAATTGCGGAAAACGGCAAAAGTGATGAGAATCGATCGAACGGCTTAGAATGATTAAAATGGGTATATTTCCCCTATAACATAATTTGAAATTTTCAAAAAATAAGCAATTAATTTTTTTTCACTATTACATAGCTCAACAGTAGATTTTTTATCATTTCACCGTTCAGAATTCCAAATAACTAAAAGTAGTAGAGAAATAAACTCAAAATATGGTTCAAGTTCTTTTTAAAGAATTTATTTAAATGAGGCTAATGCGTCCATTCATTTCGGTAACTCGCAGAATCATTCTCACCCTGGAATTGTCGAGTCCCGGGATTTAAAAAATATTCTGCCCCGGTTTGCTGGAATTAAAAACGGAATCGACGTAACACCTTATGATGTGGCCCTCTTAAACCTTGCGAATTCGTCAACGGATTCACAGGCGTGTTTCGTTCTTTTTGCGACAAGACTCCGCCTCCCTGGCATTCTGACTTTAAACCATGACATTGTTTGATTGAACTAGGATGGAGCTACGGAACTACGAAAGTGGATTGCTTTGCTTTTTTGGAACTAAGATGACTAAAAAAGTTGAAGGTTTATGAAAAAATCTACACTTTTAGGCAGGAAACATAGGAACATAGCAACATACACTGCCCTTTGTGTCAGGCAATACCAGTGGTGATTATGAGCCTTTGCATTCTATAGTAGCAACATTTCAATCCTATTATGTTAGGCCTAAAGGGCATGTATCGGGCAGTGTGGATTCCGAGAGTTCTTATGACACCCCTGAGAGGCTAGTCTAATAGGCTCTGCAGCCATGCCATGGCAAAATAAGCCTCACAAAGCCCGTAACAATGTGTGCTGTGTACGGTAATTAATGATGATTTAATCGAGTGCCAATCCGGAGTGTTGCCCTCAGAATTTCTGTACAATCACACACAATCAACGACGTGACACTGCCAAGGTGTTAATTATGTCAACATAATCAGCAGTGTGGTTTTATGGATCAGTCCTGGACACTTCCGGACTACGGTCAACTATGGCATTAACATTAATTTGTATTAAAAGACATTGTTGAAGAAACTTTTTAAATGTCTGACTCAGCATCAGTATCGTATGATTATAGATTGAAGCAGAGTTATGTTCAACTTTAAATCAATATACATGTTGATACAAAGTCAAGATAGCAATAATATCAACAGTGTTGATTATTCACTGATGTAAAACAAGTTTCAAGCTTTCAGTAATGCTGTAAAGTTGAAATATTTCAGTTGCATACATCTTGGCTGAATTGAGTCAAAATGCTGTCAGTTTAGAAATTGCAGCGGGTATAATAAATAAGAAAGAAGCACACAGCAAAAGAAAAAAAAATGGTTATAACGTCATGATTCAAATTCCCGGACGCTTCGAAACCCGGACACTTCATCTTGTTTTATCAATTATTTGGATATAAGTTCGCATTATGAATGTCAAAACTGTGTTATTTGATGAATTCCAACATCAATTTTCATTTAAAGTTATTTGAACGCTGTAGTTAATGCCAAAACAATTAAATACAAAAAAATTATAAGTTTACTAAAAATGCGAAACATTTCACTTGAAATATTTCATAGGCGTTCGAAGCACCGGGAAGGCAAAGCAGAAATGTATTGGTTAGATTTCCTTAAATTCTAACAAATTTTTGTATAAACTATCGATTATTTTGATGTTAACAGCTTATTTGAGACCTAAAGAATGCCATGCACTAACATTTCAGTCCAAATTCAGTGCGATTCATAAGTAAAATCGAGTGTCCGGAATTCGAAGCAAAAGTGTCTGGATTTCGAATCAGCTTTTATCAGTGTCCGGGATTCGAAGCACAACAAGTCATCTTAATTTTAAAATTCTGATGAAAAATTGTTAGAAAAGACATATTTTGCATGCATTTTCATGAAACTGACTGTTTATACTACATCCTGGTGAGATTTCTACATTTCCAACTTATTACATGATTTTTTGCCAACTATAACAAAAATGATATGCTATAGCATATCATATCATATCATATCATATTAGTATACTAAGTGTCCGGATTTCGAATCATTACGTTATTTTGTTACCGAAAAGTTCTGGATAGCTTCAAAACTTAAACGGAAGATATAACTGACTTTGTGTGTTGCTTTCAATTTTGGTTTTAATCCTCTTCAAATTGATTCCCAATCCATCCAGTTGCATTCTTTTTCTTCTCTCAAAGTCCCATCCATTCATCCCCACTTCGTGCAAAGGATTGCCCATCCATTTGCATTCGAAAACCTTTTATGCAAATACCGCTTAGTTTACAGTTCTGGAAGCCGTTTGCTCATCATTTCGAGCAAAATTTCTCCGATCGACACTTTTGCTTCATCAATTGGAAAAACGCAAAGACAAATTCCACATCCACGGAAAGCGCGCGAGCGCGAGCTTTCCGCGGGAAAATCAAAATGGAAATATTAAAAGTGCAACTGAAGCAAGTTCGCTTTTTCGCGCTTTTTTTCTTCGATCGAGCACGTTGATTTGTGACATGGGTTGCTTGGGGTGAAATTTTGACTGATTTTCAATATATTGAACAATAATTATCTATTGTCTAATTTTTTACTTGATTTTTTCTAAATGTTATGGTATTAAAAAACAATTTTGAAACTAGTTTTTCTCTCAAGCTATTAACCCCACTTATACCTAAAAGCTCCAGGAGAAATGTTCCCTTTGAACAGCAGATTTGGAACGAAAAAAATGTGACTTTTTCTGCAAGTTATACGAGCACTCCCATTATTTTCCCTAATCCGCTTTTATCACTGTGGGAGCAGATTTTACATGACTTACTGCAGCTGCTGCCTTGAACCGTTTCCCTTGCCCTCCGACACTGATGGCGTAAATCGGCGTGCTTCAAAGGGATAACCCTGCAATTCCATTATGTAATTGATTTCTATACCTTCATTCAAGATTATCTTTCAATAAAGCGGATTCTTTTTCAAATTTGTTCATTCACAGATTTTATTCTTCTTTTTAATTCTTTGAATTTATTGTTTTCAACTTTTTCTGATGAAGCTCAATTTTTGTGGAGCTTTTGGTTACATCAAAACAAGCAAAAATCTCCTTCAATCCTCTTTTGTTGTGATTTTTGCCTTCCTCACCTTACTGAGGAAAGGCTGTCAGCATTCGAAAAAAGAACTTCTTAATTTGACCACCT
This sequence comes from Culex pipiens pallens, assembly GCF_016801865.2. Lineage (NCBI taxonomy): Eukaryota > Metazoa > Arthropoda > Insecta > Diptera > Culicidae > Culex > Culex pipiens. The sequence continues at coordinate 152,155,334 of NC_068939.1, read as the reverse complement.
AGATCCACCTTCACGTATACATATCGACTCAGAATCATGCTCAAACATGTTGCAAACAAATAAAAGAATATGAAAATTGAAATTACAAGCCATGGTTTTAATATTGAATGAAAAAAGTGTTTTAAAATGCTTTTTATACCAGCCCAGATGTTTTGCAATCTTTAATTTTCAAAATATCGGCAATTTTTTTTTTGTCGAAAAAGAAACCTTTTCGCAGTACTGCAACGGAACCCTAGTAACATTTTAAGTTTTAAGTAGGCCATAAAAGCTTATTTAGGTTGTTTTAGGGTTTCCAGAACCATTATAAAACCTGTAAGTTTAAAAATGTTACTAGGGAATTTCACCAAAATAAAATAAAATATTGTTGATCGATCTCAAATATGCTAATTATGATATTAAACTAAGGAAAATGCATTCCAAATTATTTTCAGTTCATTAGACTTCCTTTTCCATTAAAATTTTTAAGTTTGAAAACAATATTTTTTGCCGCCTGATTTTTGAAGAGACATGCACTTCAAAAAATATTTGCAACGGCCTTAAAATAAAATTTTACAAATTCCAAATTTTTTTTGATTTTTTTTTTTTGATTTTTTTGGTTAAGAAAAGGAATATTTTGAGCAGTTCTCCCAGATTTCGGTCATTCGATTTTTTTTGTATTTTTTAATCCGGCTGAAACTTTTTTGGTGCCTTCGGTATGCCCAAATAAGCCATTTTGCATCATTAGTTTGTCCATATAATTTTCCATACAAATTTGGCAGCTGGCCATACAAAAATGATGTATGAAAATTCAAAAATCTGTATCTTTTGAAGGAATTTTTTGATCGATTTGGTGTCTTGGGCAAAGTTGTAGGTATGGATACGGACTACACTGGAAAAAAATGATACACGGTAAAAAAAATTTTGATGATTTTTTATTTAACTTTTTGTCACTAAAACTTGATTTGCAAAAAAACACTATTTTTAATTATTTTTTATTTTTGATATGTTTTAGAGGACATCAAATGCCAACTTTTCAGAAATTTCCAGGTCTTTGAGCAAGTTATGAATTTTTGAAAAAATCAAAATTGCAATCAAAAAGTACTCTAGTGAAATTTTGATAAAGTGCACCGTTTTCAAGTTAAATCCATTTTTAGGTGACTTTTTTAAAAATAGTCGCAATTTTTTATTTTTTAAAATTAGTGCACATGTTTGCCCACTTTTGAAAAAAATATTTTTGAAAAGCTGAGAAAATTCTCTATATTTTGCTTTTTTCAACTTTGTTGATACGACCCTTAGTTGCTGAGATATTGCCATGCAAAGGTTTAAAAACAGGAAAATTGATGTTTTCTAAGTCTCACCCAAACAACCCACCATTTTCTAATGTCGATATCTCAGCAACTAATGGTCCGATTTTCAATGTTAAAATATGAAACATTCGTGAAATTTTTTGATCTTTTCGAAAAAAATATTTTCAAAATTTTTAAACCAAGACTAACATTTTAAAAGGGCGTAATATTGAATGTTTGGCCCTTTTGAAATACTGATTTTTTTCAAAAGTAGGCAAACATGTGCACTAATTTTAAAAAAGTGAAAAGTAGCGACTATTTTCAAAAAAGTCACCTAAAAATGGATTTAACTTGAAAACGGTGCACTTTATCAAAATTTCACTAGAGTACTTTTTGATTGCAAATTTGATTTTACGTCGAAAAATTAAGTTAAAAAGTTTTTGCCACGAATTTTTCGATTTTTTTTTTAAATCAGTGTCGATTCGAAAATTCATTACTCGCTCAAAGATTTTTTGCACAACCTGGAAATTTCTGAAAAATTGGCATTTGATGTCCTCTAAAACACATCAAAAAATAAAAAAAATCAAAAATAGTGTTTTTTTTTTGCAAATCAAGTTTTAGTGACAAAAAGTTAAATCAAAAATCATCAAAAAAATTTTTACCGTGTATCATTTTTTCCAGTGTAGTCCGCACCCATACCTACAATTTTGCCGAAGACACCAAATCGACCAAAAAATTGCTTCAAAAGATACAGATTTTTGAATTTTCATACATCATTTTTGTATGGCCAGCTGCCAAATTTGTATGAAAATTTATATGGACAAACTAATGATGCAAAATGGCTTCTTTGGGCATACCGAAGGCACCAAAAAAGTTTCAGTCAGATTAAAAAATACAAAAATTAAAATTTAAGAAAAAAGACCGAATTCGTAGAGAATTGCTCTTTTGCGTTATAGTTTAAGAAGATGTAAAATCTGAATTTTAAGATATGATTTTGGGAAAACAAGTTTAATTTGTGGTAAAAGTCTAAAATATATCAATTTATTTTTCATTTTTTGAAAAAGTGCACCTTTTCCAAGTTATAGGCCTGCTTAATTTAATTTATTTAGGTTAAAACTTTCAAAAACAATTTGCTTCAAAATATTTGATAAAGGAAAAGCACCTCTGCTATACATATTTTTGAAATGCTTTGAAAAATTGGTACAATTTTCCGTGTTGACAATGTTGATTAACACTTGTTGCTATATCCGGGCATTTTTCGAAAATTTTAACAAAAGATAGCCTATTAATATATGGGTAACTGTGTTCTGATCTTTTCTATATAAATATTTTTAAAAGTTTTAGATCATTTCGTACATTTTTAAATGTTAGAAATGAGTGTTACAGCTCCTTTTAAAGGATAGATTTATTTTAAATATGGTTGAATATTTTTTAACAAAAGGAGCAGAGAATTTTACAAAAGTTTAATTTTGTGTACTGAAAATCGAACCAATAGTTTCCGAGCTATCGCGAGTAATTTTTTTTTAGAAAAACATAATTCCAGAAAAACCAGTATTCCGATCAACAATGTCAAAAATGGAAAATTGTAGATTTTTTTCACTGTTTCATTACTCAAAAAATGTTTCCCTAAAATGCCTACAACTTGAGAACGGTTCATTTTATCAAAAACTGTACAACTTCATGTTCGAATGATTTTTTGATCTTACATTATTCACATAATTTTTGAGATTTAGTGCGACAATATTTCATTTCAAAAATCATTATTTTTCAAAAGTTCATAACTTTGGTCCGAGATTTTAATTCAATTTAAACTCTAGCGCAATAGATGACTTTTTAGTCCCTCACTCATTCAAAATATTCCAAAAATAAAAAAATATTTTTTTTTTATATTTTTTTTTCATGTTTTTTCCTTGAAATCGTCCTGAAACATCAACGAAGACATTAAATCGATCAGATAATCCTTTCTCAAAAATGAACATTAAACATTCATCTTTTATTGCAAATGAAAAAGATGATGTTTTTTTTTGAGATTTTTACACAAAAAATATCTCGTGGAGGGTTACGCAGATGCTCGACTTGGCAAAGGATGATTCGGGCGTCAACAATGTAAGGGGAAATCAAGCATAGTCGTTTTAATTTTTATCCTCGTGAACTTCCCGCTTCACGCAAATGCATTTCTGTGCCGATGCTCGTTTTGACTGCGGCCATCAGTCAAGTGTCCTTTCTGGCTAGTGGTGGTGGGGATGTCAACATTTTCAGATTTTTAGTTTTCAAAAATATTGAACTGTTTAAAATGAGTTTTATTCTTGAACCTGTCAAAATTTTTAATTTAAGGTGTTGAAATTTTGTTTTCCAACATCCCCATTTATTTCCCAAAAGTCAACAGAGCAAAAAAAATCCCCCTGCATTAGTATGCAGCGAATGCCAAGTGCAAACAGAAAATCTTTCATTCCAAATGGTTTCGATCCACTGTGGGCCAGCTTTGCAGCACACAGAAATCGCCACCGCCGACGCTGGCCAGATGGGTTTTATTATGGAAATTCTCGGTACGAATCGGCAGCTGTGTAAAAATCCTGACAAAGACAGACCCTTTGCTATAGCCGTGGATTCCGCCTGAAGTCTTGTTAAACTGGCTGACCTTCTGCGAATTTGTAGGCTCTTTGACTGTCGCGATTCTCGGTGATTAAAAGTTTGATGAAAATTTTTTTTGATTTCAATAAATTTCTAGAAAATGAGAAAGTAAAAGTTACTTTTAATTCTATATCATTAAAAAAACCAAAATATTTACGATTTTTTGCCATCACTGAGCATAAAAAATCTATTCTCACAAAAAGATTCCAAGACTCCCAGCGACGGAAGGTGAAAGGGTTGCTTTTTCGGTAATTACAATCGAATTTAATTTAAACTTGAACCGTTTTGCCGGTTGCGAAGATGACGTGATCTGCGGACGTGGCTTTCGCGGGGCCAAACCCGTTTTCGAGATTTATCGAGCAGACTGGTGCAAATAGATTAAATTCGCGTGGAATTGAAGTGCTGATTCTGGCAGCAAGCCAAAGCGGAACATGTTTTCAAATTTGCATAATTAACGGCCTAAGATGCGGTAAATCTTAATCAGTAGCTTTATTTGAAAAAAAAAATAACTATGGGATGAAACGTAGCTTTTAAACAGAACTGAGACTAAAGTGAACACTGAACTGAACACTGAACTGAACACTGAACTGAACACTGACCTGAACACTTAACTGAAGGCTAACTGAACCCTGAACTGAACACTGAACTGAACACTGAACTGAACGCTGAACTGAACACTGAACTGAACACTGAACTGAACACTGAACTGAACACTGAACTGAACACTGAACTGAACACTGAACTGAACACTGAATCGAACACTGAACTGAACACTGAACTGAGACTAAAGTGAACACTGAACTGAACACTGAACTGAGACTAAAGTGAACACTGAACTGAACACTGAACTGAACACTTAACTGAACATTGAACTGAACCCTGAACTGAACACAGAACTGAACACTGAACTGAACACTGAACTGAACCCTGAACTGAACACTGAACTGAACACTGAACTGCACTCAGAATTGAACATTGAACTGTAAACTGAACGCTGAACACTGAACTGAACACGCTGATTCGAACGCCTAACTGAACACTGATATGAAGGCTGAACACTGAACTGAACGCTGGACTGAACACGGAACTAAACTTTGAACTGAACACTGAACTGAACACTGAACTGAACACTGAACTGAACACTGAACTAAACACTGAACTGAACACTGAACTGAACACTGAATCGAACACTGAACTGAACACTGAACTGAGACTAAAGTGAACACTGAACTGAACACTGAACTGAGACTAAAGTGAACACTGAACTGAACACTGAACTGAACACTTAACTGAACATTGAACTGAACCCTGAACTGAACACAGAACTGAACACTGAACTGAACACTGAACTGAACCCTGAACTGAACACTGAACTGAACACTGAACTGAACACTGAACTGAACACTGAACTGCACTCAGAATTGAACATTGCACTGTAAACTGAACGCTGAACACTGAACTGAACACGCTGATTCGAACGCCTAACTGAACACTGATATGAAGGCTGAACGCAGAACTGTACACTGAACTGAACATGGAACTAAACTCTGAACTGAACTGAATTAAACATGTAAAATGTTAAGAAGTGGCTTTCTTGTCTTCTTTGAACAACAAAGAATGAAGCATTAATCACTTTGTTGTTCCCATCTATGGTCAAATCTTCTCCCCAACATTCCACGTCAATCGAACCTTAAAGTTGCAAAATTAAATCCGACAAAGCGCACCACGTTCATTTAGTGCAGTGCATTACATGATGGTCCCCATTCTACCACCACCAACAATGGCATTAATTCAGGAATCTCAGTTTGGAAAAGTTCCTCAATAAATCAAGGTGTGTGTGAGTGTGTGTGCTCTCTGCATTGAAGAACGCTTCCATAGAGATTCATTTCCGAAGCCCAGATGGTTCGTCGAAGTGTTCCCCAACAGATGGCAGCACCGCACCACGTACATCTGTACAACATTTAGTGGTTTCTGTCCTCTCGAGGAACTCCTTTGTGCATTTTTTTGTCTTTTCCGAATCCAGAACTGAGGTACAATCCAGGAAGCAGGGACGAAGGGAGTCCGACATGATGGAACACAATTACACAATTTCTCATCATCAGATTTAATTCACTTTCTGGTCGAGCTGGAAACCACATCCAATTCATCTCCCGGAAAGTGCTGCCTTTGCTCGTTGGAACTGTTGTTTTAGCAAAAGCTTTTCTTGTTCTCCTCTACCAGCTTGGTCGTTCCGTGCTACCGAAACTGGGTATCCTTGCAGCTTTATTCCTAGCTGTAACCGGTGGCATGGTGACAAATTTCAGGGAATCTGAAAAAAAAACATGACATTTGCAGAACGATTTGTTTTATCTGCAGTAATCGAGTTTCTATTCTGCTAGCAAATGAAACAGTTTCTGGGATTTAGATCTTGTACATTTCACTTGTAACATCACAAAAAATCAAATATTACAATGGCATTACAAACAATTGTGTTACTTGACGATAAAATAAATTCAACATGAAATGAGCAGATTTTTCGAAAATTAGTTTGTTGAGCTTTTGAAGTACTGAAAAGTTGAGCTTTTCAGCACTCAAATTGTTTTAAACATTTCCTTAAATAAATTTCAACTTTTCACAAAGCATAAATTAAAATTTTTCTCTTGTATGGTCCACGCCCTGGCCGGAAAGTATCAAATTATGACGACTCCTCCAACTCCCCATTCCCCAGCACCAGAATGGAACTCAACAAAGGGGAAACCCCAGACGAGATAATGCACATGTTGCTGATAAATTAGAAATTTATGCAAATATTACATGGTCCCCCTGAAGATGTCAACTTCATCCGTCCAACCACCCTTCCTTCCCGAAAAGAAGCTAATGGAACCTGGAGTTCAGTGTCACGGCTGCTGCTGCTGCTAGCTGAGCAGGACCAAAAGTCGAGGCCATTTCCGCTCGTGAGGCGCTCCAGTCGTCATGATGGGCATCGCTCCTAGGTGAAGGATGTTTGCCTGGCTTTTTGATAAAGAGATGACCTGGTGTTGTTTATGACGAGATTTTCTGGGCGGGACGAGGCAGGAAAGGGGTAAGAATAAATGATCCTGATGTACGCTTCCGGCATTGGGCGGTGTGCTGTGTGTAGCTAAGATGAAGTTAATGTTGTGCCGTTTGAAACAGAATCAGAGCAACGCCATCTAACAAACGGTCGGAGGACGGTTGCGGCTGGGCATTTTCTTCAGGATTTGTGGCACAGAAGTAATGTTGATGTTGTTGTTGTCTGAATGAATGAAGCTAAGCGACTTGTGACAGACAATGGTTTGCTATTTTGCGGTCCTTTTAGACCGGAAAAGATTAGCTGCTTGAAGATGTCACTGTCTTCAGCCGTGACTCTGAATAGTTGTGCCCTTTGCCTTTAATAATAATTCAGTAGGAAACAATAATTTGTCTTCTCGACTTATTCTATTATCATGAAACTTCCTTACCACATAAATTTTAGTAGACTTACACTCAGTTGCCTAATACCGGTCTGGAAATCAGTCCCAAAAACCTGAAATTTTAAAATGCAACACTTTTGGTTTGAAAAAACATTTCTTTATGAAACAATTCAGTATAAATAAGACTGATAATGATACAAATTTGGCAAAGATTACACAGCAAAAAATCCGATAGTAAAATCGCATGCAAAAGCATGCACATCACCTTCGTCAAAATAAACACTTAATTTTACACACTGCATGTACATTTTTTGCAAACACAAAAAAAAGTTGCAACCGACGGGATTCAAACCCAGTACGAACAGTAAGGACTGGCGCCTTAGCCCACTCGGCCATCAGACCGATGTGAAGCTGTAAGGATAAACGCATATATGAGCTTGCCATTTCGGTCAAGTAGGTTTCCCATACTGATGGGCTACATATTTCAGGGTGTAAAATCACATAAAATTGCATAAAATAATGCAATATTTATTTTACACCCAGGCCTTTTACACGCAGCTGGATTACAACTTTTTTAGCTGTGTTGGATTATGTTATCTGAATTGTGGAATCGCTCTATTTTGAACATTATGTCTCCAAGCTCAAGAAAAAAAATTGAAAACAAAAAGTTTCAGCGGTGGTGATGTAAATTCTTTAACATTCTTTTAAAAAACCTGCAAACCCCGTATTTAAATCGCCAAAAATCTATTTTCACCAATTTTTGATCTTTAAAAAGCATTGGAAAGAAGAACTCATAAAATTGTAGCAAATTGATGGGTTGGAAGTTTTACTTGTTTTATGTGACTTTGCCATGTTATTTTGTAATATTTTTAGGGGTCAACTATGGCAGTGGTGATCTTTTCTCTTCTGGATTCGATTGCTTAGTAAAGGGAAGGTAGTGTATCGTCACAAACTGGACCTTATCACGACACCTTAGGGAGGCGACCTATGGAATGTTAACATTAACCTTAACATGTTAACATTAAGTTGAGAATGAAATTGCCACTGAATCCGCTTTGTAAATGCCGGCCTCGATACTCTTCATGGGTGTTCCCCTCAGGAACTGGGAAAGATTTACTTTACTTATGGCAGTATTTGTTATCAACATTTCCTAAATTTTAAGTAAAAACAAGAATGCAGTAATTTTTGTAGTGTCCTTGACTATGCATCTACGCATGTTTTTACAATTTAAATCATTATGGTGCCATTCTATAGCATAAAAATTTGAAAAACAAGCAAAAAAAATTAAAAAGTGACTTTTACAGTCGTGAAAAACATGATAGGAGGTGCTAGAATAGGTCAAATACTACCAAAAACAATCATAAACAAAACAAGATAAATGTAAATTAAAATACTAAAAATTAAACAAGAAAAACCTAAAACAAGAAGGTAAAGTTTTTCGTAGAACAAAAGTTGCTCAAAATGACCTCTTGAACACGGGAAAAATAATTTTTTTTTAGACATTTGGTGTTGGTGAACTTTTATTATTATTTTTTTGCTAAAATGTTGTTCAAGCAATATTAGAAAAGTGCTTAAAGCAAGCAACGACAAACTTTAAATAATTAATGAATCGTGATGATGAATTTTTAATTTAAATATGTTTTGCACATTTTTTTTTAAATCCTTTAACTTCGTTTCATGACCCATTTGATTCCCTTTTGTTGTTTTTCTTCATTTTTTCATTATATTTTTATGTGCATATTTTTTTGTTTTTAAATGGATATATCAGATCTGATCTCAATCTTCAGTTGTTAACTTTAGCATGTTTGATGTTTTCCATTTTATTTTTTACTTTTTCCTTATTGGCTTTTCACATTTTTTTTTATCATGAAATGGATTCATTTAAAATTGGATTCAACCAGATTTTATGGTTTGAAAAATGATTTGCATTTTATTCCTGGCCCTGAAATAATTCAATGCGTTTATTTCTACAAAAAATTAAGGCATCTGAAATTATTATGTTCAAAAATACTCTTTTCTTACTTGTCATTTCATGGAGAAATATTAATGCAAACCAAAAGTACAAAAGCAAAAATGTTATAATTTTTACAGCATTTTGTGATAAATTACTTTTCCCTTTTTATGTTGAAATAGAATTTTTGATATTGAAAAAATGGTTTCTGTTTTCATGGAATTTGTGACAATACATGTAAAAACATTATTTTAAAATCATTTTTTATTAATGGAAACAAACACGCAACAAGAAACAGAAAATTAAATTCCAGTCTTCACTGTTCCTAATATCAGCTGATCAAAAGCCGAGCAGAAGGGCAGAATCGGACATTGATATAAACACAAAAACGTACCATTTCACAGTGGTCTAGATCAAAAATTAAGTGGAAAATTAATTTCCCGTAAAATGGTGAAGTTTGAAGCTTTGGAGCTTTGGTGTCTTCAGAAGAGTAATGGCAATTTAAATGTTCAACTTTTGGATCAATTGAAAATTAGGGTGGTTCACGGGTGATTGTGAAAATCTAACTTTGCAGGAATAATGTTGCAATTAATGGTGAAGTCTTTTTTTACATGGTAATTTAACATAGAAACCAAAAATCGATATTTTGACACTTTGACTCAATAATGATTGCAGATTCAGATTCAGCGAGCAAATTTTCATGAAATAACATGTAGTTGGACAATGTTCGAATTTCGTCACGGAGGTCTCAAACACTTTTCCTTTGAAAATTAGACGTTTTCGAACTAAGAAACCACTCCTGAGATTTTTTCAGTATTTGGAGTGCTGCGCATTTTCGAAATATTTATGTTTTAAAATTGCACCTTTTTTTAACCTTAAAATTGCTGTAACTTTTGACCCTTAAGTTCAAATTGACTTGGGTGTTGAGTGTACGAAAATGCATCTAACATAAATCTTGTTGCAAAAAGCTTTGGTTGATGTGGACCGTTAACCCTGACCACTCTAATTTTCAACCAAGCCTAAAATGACCCCTTTCCATTTGCAAAAAACTCTTCTAAAAACATCATATCTCCAAAGCTTCATTATTTTTGGAAAATTTATTTTCCACTCACGATCTGGACTACTGTGCATTGCAGCAAATTTCGTATGGAAACACTGGAAGGACATTAATGCGAATAATTCTCCAAAAACTTCAATTGTGGGTTTTTATATCAAACAAGCCTTACCCGACAAACTTCGTTCTGCCTTTTTTCGTTTCTTGACGTTTTAAGCTTGTTTGCTTATTCAGCCTCCTGTGATCAAAATTTGATTTTACGTAACTTTTCCCATACAATCTGCAGATTTTCCGGAATCGGTTCCAGAGTGGCCAAAGTTGTAACTTTTTGGCGTAAGAACCTTCCTTGGGCTTATACGAACCCAACGCAACAAAAAGCACTTCGATCCGACGCTCCGTATTGAACTGATTCGCGTTCGAACAAAACCGTCGAAATTTTTTATATATATAGATGCTTAAAATAGCGTTTACTTCGTCACAGACATCAAGTCGATGATTTTTTCATTCTCAAGATACAAACATTTTTTTCTTAATTTTTTACATACCTACTCTCAGTGCATAACTAACGCATAAGGTGAAGATAATTTAGAAGTATTTCAGTGGTGAAAATGTAGAGGTTTGTTTATTTTTAATTATAATTTAAAAATATGCGAAACTTGACACCTTGCAGCTTGGTAAATTGATTTGTTTGTTTGGTTTCGTGAGCGGAAACTTTTCAACATAACGTTGAGCTAACGCACGCCATAAACCACGTGCCTTTCATCAAATTTTATCATCACCTCTCATCAGCGTATCGCCCAGCTCGCTCAGAAAACAATGTTATTTATTTGTTCCGTTCTTCATCGTCGGTCTCTCAGCCCAAGGCCCCTTCGTCAACTTTGGATTACGGAATTTGTCGTAATTTATTTTTATTCCACATATCCAAGTCCCTGCACCGTCCTTAGTTCGCTCAGTATCAGTTGTTCACTCTCCACGCGACGGTCACGTACTTCCCTAAATTCGGCACCGAAATGACCACCGGAACTGTCAACAACGTGGGTCAATCGATTAGAGTGTACTATTTCGTGCTGCGACTGTTCGGCTTTGCCCCGCTCCCGCTGCTAGTTACGGACTCTGGTCCACAACCGTCCGCGAAACGCGCCGGAACCGAACGGGCCTGGTCTGTGGCCTACACCGGGGGCTTCGTCCTGCTGTACTCGGCCATCTTCGTCGCGTACCTGACCGGCGAGTCCTTCACCACGAACTACGAGTCGTTCCTGCTGTCCGGCGCGGAACTCACCTACTGCGGGCTGCTCTTCCTGAACACGCTGTTCCACGTGCTGCACGCGTGGACCGTCCGGTCCAAGGCCCGCACAATCGTCCGGGACCTTGGCGCGGTGGACGGGGAGTTGGCCCGCGCGGGTGCCCCCGTCAATCATCAGCGCCAGTACGATGCCATTTGGACGGGGCTGTACTTGAATGTGGTCACGCTGTGCGCTCTCGGCCAGCTGAGTGCGGCCCTGATCGAGCTGAACCACGGGGACGGCTGGACGGGGAAGCTGTTCTACCTGCTGGTGTTTGTACTCGCGACGACGGTGTTCTCGGTGGATCTGCTGGAAGGAATCGTCGCGGTGACGCTGGTCGTTAGGCGGTACGAGGCACTGCAGCGACTGTTTGGGTGAGTTTTACTTTGTTGTTGCAGTCAATAGCTACAAACAAGATGTATTAAGTCAATACATCACATCACTTGTATGTTGTGACAAGAGAATGTAGAAACCATTAAAGCAATATTGTAGTTATTTATTCATAGTTATTAATTTTTATGCTTCTAATCAAGGTAAGTAATCGATACAATTATCGTCGATAATATTATCGTCTATCGATAACGATAAAGGTTATCGTTATCGTCTGGACGATAATCTATCGTTATCGTTTTCGTTATTTCGATAAATCTATCGTCGATAATCTTATAGCCGGTAATGGACGTTAACTCATTTTTTAAATCTTTCTTAAATCGACTTAATTCAACCTTATCATGTGTAATTTTCGATGCTTTCACTAAGAATATATTTTTTGAAAATGTAGTAAGTTTCAAAGTACAGTCCAGACTCGATTATCCGAAGCCTCGATTATCCGAAGTTTCGATTAGCCGAAGTTCGACTATCCGAAGGTTTGTGTGGGACTTCGGATAATCGAATCACGAACAAATAAAAAAGAAATCGTATTTTTTCATTTTTTTATTTTTAACATAAAATTTTAGTTCTTCGACCCCATTTTAGTCAAATTTGAGTTGTTGATTGCCTTTTAAAAAATAAAATGCATTTTTTCAATATTACATCATCGCCATTTTGGCCGCCATTTTGGATTTCAAAAATTCTTAATAATTTTAGCGTAGTTTAGGGGTCATACCTATGCTGAACAATCAAAAATTAGACAACGATTTTTTTTTTGATTCAATTATCCTAAGTTTCGATTATCCGAAGTGAAATTTTTCCGAGGCCTTCGGATAATCGAGTCTGGACTGTATAACTATAAACTCAAAATTGTAGAAAAAATACCGTTTTTTTTTCGAAAGTACTAAACTTTTCATAATTTGCAATATGGGTATCAAACTAAGCAAAACTTTGTATGCTTTTTCAATTTATTAGGGTTTTTTTTTTGAGAATACTATTTTTTCACAAATTATCGTATTTTTTCGAAAACATTCAAATTTTCAAATTAAACAATATGGGTATCAAACGAAAAATACCTTCATACAAACATTCAAGTTGTGTATGCTTCATTCCACATTTTGCGTCGTTTGATACCAATACTGCATATTTTGTAAATTTTAGTGTTTTCGAAAAAAAACGGTATTTTGAGATTTTTTTAATATTTAGCAAAAAAAAGTTTAAATAAACTAAAAAAGCATTCCACATTTCGCTCCGTTTGAAACCCATATTGTAAATTATGACAATTTGAGTACTTAAGAAAAATACACTATTTTGTGAAAATTTCAGTATTTAAAAAAAAAACTCTAAAAATATGAATCAGTAAAGAAAATCTCACTTCGTTTGATACTCATATTGCATATTTTGAAAATTTAAGCATTTAAAAAAATATTCCAAAAAACAACTCTAATAAATTGAAAAAAGCATACAAATTTCGCTTCGTTTGATACCCATATTGCAAATTTTGAAAATTTGAGTATTTTCGAAAAAATACGGTATTTTGTGAAAATTTTAGTATTTATACAAAATTAAACTCTAATAAAGTGAAAAAGCATACAAAATTTCGCTTCGTTTGATACCCATATTGCATATTTTGAAAATTTGAGTATTTTCGAAAATAATACGATATTTTGTGATTTTTTTTATATTTTGCAAAAAAAGTTTTAAAAAACTAAAAAAGCATATAAACTTTTGCTCCGTATGAAATCCATTTTGCAAATTATGACAATTTGAGTACATTCAAAAAAATACAGTATTTTGTGAAAATTTCAGTATTTAAATAAAAAACGACTCTAATAAATTGAAAAAGCATACGAAATTTCACTTCATTTGATACCCATATTGCATATTTTGAAAATTTAAGCATTTAAAAAAATATTCCAAAAAACACCTCTAATAAATTGAAAAAGCAAACGAAATTTCGCTTCATTTGATACCCATATTGCAAATTTTAAAATTTGAGTATTTTCGAAAAAATACGGTATTTTGTGAAAATTTTAGTATTTTCCAAAAAAAAAACAACTCTAATAAAGTGAAAAAGCATACAAAATTTCGCTTCGTTTGATACTCATAATGCATATTTTGAATATTTGAGTATTTTCGAAAAGATACGATACTTTGTGATTTTTTTTATATTTTGCAAAAAAAAAAGCTTTAAAAAACTAAAAAAAGCATACAATATTGCAAATTATGACAATTTGAGTACTTTAAAAAAAAACATTATTTTGTGAAAATTTCATTGATACACATATTGCAAATTTTGAAAATTTCAGTATTTAAAAAAAAAAACTCCAAAAGCCTTAAAATGCAAACAAAATCTCGCTTCGTTTGATACCCATCTTGCATATTTAGTTAATTTTAGTATTTTCGAAAAAATGCTATAATTTGTGAAAATTTTAAGATTTTCCAAAAAACAAATCTAATAAATTGAAAAGCATGAAAATTTTTCTTCATTTGATACCCATATTGCATATTTTGAAAATTTGAGAATTTTCGAAAAAATACGGTGTTTTGTGATTTTTTTTTTGTATTTTGCAAAAAAAAATATAAATAAACTAAAAAAGCATTAAAAATTTCTCGTCATTTGATTGCATAATACAAATTTTGAAAATTTGAGTATTTACGAAAAAAATACAGTATTTTGTGAAAATTTCAGTATTTTCACAAAAAAACTCTTATAATGTGAAAAAAAAAACAAACAAAATTTTGCTTTGTTTGATACCAATATTGGATATTTTTAAAATTTGAGCATTTACGAAAAAATACGGTATTTTGTGATTTTTTTACATTTTGCATAAAAAGAATAAATAAACTAAAAAAGCATACAAAATTTCGCTCCGTTTGAAACTCATATTGCAAGCTATAAAAATTAAGCACTTTCGAAATTCGGGTTTTGTAACAATATTGTGTTTTTTTTACATTGAAAATTACTAGATTTTCAAAAAATATATGCTTAGTGGAAGCATTAAAAATTTAAAATGATATGGTTGAATTAAGTCGATTTTAAAAAGATCTTAAAATGAGTTATCGTCTATTATAGAACTATCGTTATCGTTATCGAGATATTTTTTTCGTTTTTAATTCATTTCAATTTGAAAACAATTGTTGAGCTTGGTCATGATGCTAAACTAGTTAATTAATAATAATTCAATGCATAAATAATGAACTCAATTTTCATTTGACCTAAATCCATCGCAAACTAAATTGACCAGTTCTCGGAACGGCGAATGCATCAAGTTCAAAGTTCATTCATTCTCAAATGAAGCGGAATCGTCGAAAGTTCAATCAGATTTAACTTTCAAAACAAGATAACACTAGATTAGTGTTGTTTTGGGGGCGGGGAGGAGGTCAATAATTTCCACCTAATTTTGCACGATCCAATAAATCATGCCCAAGTTGATTGGCCGTCACTAACACAAAACGCTCCGCCACCTAATCAACATATTAATTTACACACACGCACAGAAATACGGCGGGTGATTTGCCACACCCACGCCACCCCGTAATTAATGGTCCTGGTCCACCCCCGGAGCGCCCACCAGTTTGAATCGCGCGCTCGTCCACGAAACATCGCGTCCAAGTTGTGAAAACCGTCAGAATAAAGAAGAAGAAATCGAACAATGCGTCGTTGGTTCGCGGTTCGCGATGTTTACGAAGTGGTGCGCCCCCTGGCCCACCTGTCGACACTGTTCGGTCTGGCGTCCACTCCGGTCTTTTACAACCCGACGTCCTGGTCTTCCCGCCTGGTGCCAACGAGAGGGTCCACCTGGATCTCCGTAGTTTATTTAGTGGCGTTCTTCGCCTTGTATACGTACTCCACCTACTTGACGATCTTTGTGCAGCTCTTCCACGTGCTGTACAAATCGTTAATCGTCGGGCGAACCGAGTACGCGTACGCCGTCATTATGTACGTGGTCATCGTCTTCTCGATGGTGTTTCTCTACCTAGTTCGGGACAAGCTGGCAAAACTGCTGCACCTTCTGCATCAAGTCGATCGGGGATTAGCCGACTTCCCAAGCGCCATCAACAGTGATCACCAACGGGCCCATTTCCAGCTGACTGTGGCCATTTGGAGCGTCGCAATTGTCACCGGTGTCATGGTTGGGGTCGGGTACTGCTACTACACGACCATCTTTGCGACGTTCCTGTACAACGCGCAAACCGTAATTGCCTATTTGCTGTCCATCAACGGGTACACGCTGTCGATGATCCAGGCGAGCACGATGGTGCTCCTGGCGAAGGATCGCTTCGCGGCCATCAACGGAACGTTCAGGTAATTTAGTCACGATTTTATTCTTCGATATCGTTTCAACAATTGCCATTATATCGCCAACAATCTTGAGAGTTCATAACATCTCGGCTATAAACAGAAACGACCATTCACCACAGTCCATTACACAAATTACCTATCAACCACTACGAAATCAAACAGACATCGAAGTCTACTGTCTCAACAATTGCTAGCCTCGTCCACACCATAGACAAACATTGATTCCGTTTTTCGCCAACCATTAGATAAACAAAACATAACCCCCTGCGGTGAGCATGATTGCCTTGCCCGCGTAACAGCTAAACACACACCCTCCCGGTTCTGTCCACCACAAATTTCGCGAGTGACCACCGTTTAGTCTGCCAAGAAATTTCGCCAAAGGGCCCTTACAGAGTGGACGCTGCAAGCGACGCTACAAGCGACGCGACTAATTTGACAGGCGAAGCGACTACGCGCGACTCATTTGCGGCCAGCAGAAATCGCTCGCCTATTCAGAGTAGAAGCGATTTTTCGCTGCGCTACAAGCGACGAACAAGCAACTGTCAAATTGGTCGCGCGACCGACCTGTGCAAACCGAGGTCAGTCGCTTGCAAATCAAGCGATTTAAATTGATTCTGATGTTTTGTTCAGCTTTTCGCTATTCAAATTACAAATAAAATGGGCAGTAGAATTGTTTAATGCAATAAATAAAGTACATTTAATTAAAAAATTGCAAAATGGTTCGAAATGAATTTTAAATTGTAAATAAAAAAATCAAAATTAAAAAAATCAAAATTCTTCATATTGGAAGGGCATCTCAGAAAGGGTCCACCGAAATAATTTGGTGGCCACTGGCCACTCCGGAACCGGTTCTGAATGTCCTCCGGGGAACCACCGAAGTGGCCAATATCTGATCAGAAGAAAACTAGTCAATGTTGGTATCAAAATTCTTCATATTGGAAGGGCATCTCAAAAAGGGTCCACCGAATTATTTTGGTGGCCACTGGCCACTTCGGAACCGGTTCTGAATGTCCTCCGGGGAACCACCGAAGTGGCCAATATCTGATCAAAGCAAAACCAGTCAATATTGGTATCGAAATTCTTCATTTTGGAAGGACATCTCAGAAATGGTCCACCAAAATAATTTGGTGGCCACTGGCCACTCCGGAACCGGTTCTAAATGTCCTCCGGGGAACCACCGATGTGGCCAATATCTGATCAGAAGAAAACTAGTCAATGTTGGTATCAAAATTCTTCATATTGGAAGGGCATCTCAGAAAGGGTCCACCGAAATAATTTGGTGGCCACTGGCCACTCCGGAACCGGTTCTGAATGTCCTCCGGGGAACCACCGAAGTGGCCAATATCTGATAAGAGCAAAACCAGTCAATATTGGTATCGAAATTCTTCATTTTGGAAGAACATCTCAAAAATGGTCCACCAAAATAATTTGGTGGCCACTCCGGAACCGGTTCTGAATGTCCTCCGGGGAACCACCGAAGTGGCCAATATCTGATCAAAGCAAAACCAGTCAATATTGGTATCGAAATTCTTCATTTTGGAAGAACATCTCAAAAATGGTCCACCAAAATAATTTGGTGGCCACTCCGGAACCGGTTCTGAATGTCCTCCGGGGAACCTCCGAAGTGGCCAATATCTGATCAAAGCAAAACCAGTCAATATTGGTATCGAAATTCTTCATTTTGGAAGTAAATCTCAGAAATTGTCCACCAAAATAATTTGGTGGCCACTGGCCACTCCGGAGCCGGTTCTAAATGTCCTCCGGGGAACCACCGATGTGGCCAATATCTGATCAGAAGAAAACTAGTCAATGTTGGTATCAAAATTCTTCATATTGGAAGGGCATCTCAGAAAGGGTCCACCGAAATAATTTGGTGGCCACTGGCCACTCCGGAACAGGTTCTGAATGTCCTCCGGGGAACCACCGAAGTGGCCAATATCTGATAAGAGCAAAACCAGTCAATATTGGTATCGAAATTCTTCATTTTGGAAGAACATCTCAAAAATGGTCCACCAAAATAATTTGGTGGCCACTCCGGAACCGGTTCTGAATGTCCTCCGGGGAACCACCGAAGTGGCCAATATCTGATCAAAGCAAAACCAGTCAATATTGGTATCGGATTCCCGCGCGCGCCACCATGTCCAGCCGTAACGACGGTAACGTTACGCAGGTTTACGCACGCGTTACGCTCGTCCTGAAATGTCTCGGACTGTACCCGCTGGTGAGCGATCCGGGACGGAGCTTCCGGACGCGCTACCGCGCACTAAACTGCTGCGGCGTCCTGTTTGGAGTCGCGTTCTACGGGTACCTGCTGCTGAACTACTCGCTGGATATGGAGGCCGTTCGGATGAACACGCAGTCGGTGATCGTGCAGCGGATGCTGGATGCGTTTCACGTGGTGCGTTACGTGACGGCCATTGCCGTACCGGCGACGGCCTTGCTGACCTTGGAAAAGTCCTTCCGGATGCTGCAGCTGCTGGAGGAATGCTCCGCGGAGATAGTGCAGCTGCTGCACGGTGTTTCGAAGCGGGTTCCGTTTGGGGTGCTGAGTTCGAGCCGGTTTTTCGTTGCACTACAGGTGGCCTCGGTGGCTTGTCCGGTGTTTTGCGGAATGTTGGCCATGAGTGTCGTGGATGCGCTGGATAAGACTAGAGCCAAACCTGGGCTGTACTTTCGGATTACGAGGTTCTTGTACTTTTGTGGATATGTGCAGCTGTGGCTGCAGCCGACGATAATGTTGTTGCTACTGTTGACGAGATTCGGAGCTGTGAACAAGCTGATGAGGTAAGTTTCTAACTCTTTTTAGTTGTGTCATACTTTATATCGACGTTCTCGTGCTATCTTGTCGCACGTCTCTTTTATGACGTTTTCGGATGTTTAATGTTCGACCTTCAATAAACAAAAAAAAAATAGAGCTCGCAATGTAAACAATAACAAATACGTTTTGTCTGGCTAAACATTCTGTACATTGTCCCGAAGTTTGTCTGAATTTGGTTAACAAAGACCCAAATTATAATTAAAAATATGTAAAGTAGTCGGTCACGCACGTGTGTCAAACGCGTTCTGACTAAAACCCCTTTGGCTAGTTGTCGCACGTGCAGCAATGTTCAGGGTGTGTCAAGATAGCACGATCAGAACAAAACTGAAAAGTGAAAACAATGCACGAAGTTTAACGATTTATTTGATGCTGTCAATCTTGTCAGAAGATTTGACTTACCTCGTTTGAGTGTACAGTACATCGTGTAATGCACTAGTTGGCAGTTGTGTAGAAATTGTAACTCAACTCCCATTACTCAAATTTATTGTCAATATACAGAGCGTCCGAAGCTGGTGCTTGACAGAAACTCCTCCCAGTTTCAACCTTAACGTTGTGCCGCCTAGATATCAACCATGAAGTGGTTCAAAGTGTCCAATATCTACGACGTCATCCAGCCCCTGTATTACCCACTGAAGTTGATGGGACTCTGCGCAATTCCTTTCAACCGTCGATCAACCACGCAAAACACCCTCGGACCTCGAGTCTACGTCATCGCATTCGTCGCCCAGCATGTCTTCTTCGCGTACTACAGTTTGGCCGAGCATCGCATGCCGATCATGTTTACTTCCACGATTGTGCTAAGTTCGTTTGACGTGTACCACATGCTTTACATGCTCAACGCCGTTAGCTCGGTGGTGCATTTTTACCTCGTTCGGTGGGATATTGCATCCTTGCTGGAAGCGCAACACCAAGTTGATCAAACGCTTGCCAAAATGGGCTTCAAAGTAGAATTTCGCGAGCATCACATCCGGGTGACGATTGTGGTACTTGCTGTGGAACTCTCAGCTTTGATCCTGTGCGCGGCGTATTACTGGTACTTTCTGGTGGTCATCAAAACGGGAGTCCTCGTATCATGGCGTCAGATCATCTTCCTGGTGTACATTTTGAACTACTTGCTGATGATGCTGTACGGAACGTTGATGATAGTTCTGCCGCATCAACGATTCGCCACGTTAAATCGTGCTTTCAGGTGAGATTTGTTTCCAAGTCACCCTATCAGACATCGTAGTATAAGAGTAGATGCAAAGTACCGACACTTGATTCAGTTCTATCACAACCACTCCCACAAGTACAACGCAATGGGTTGGTTGAAAGCGAATAACATCTACGATACCGTGAAACCTCTGTTCTTCCACTTGACACTGTTCGGGCTATGCGCGGACATTCCGTCGCCAAGGATTACACCGAAGAACGATATCCGCTTGAAGATGTACCTACCGTTCTTTATCGGATTCTACGCCAGCATCACTTTTCTGAGGATATCCAGACACGATTTAATTTTCAGTTCAATTATTTCGAGCTTCATTTTCGAAATGGCCCACGCGATTGGAACAATGAACTCCGTCAACGCTATGGTTTGGTTCTACCTGTCCCAAGCAAAGATTGCTGGTATCGTGCGCAGATTACATCACATTGATGTTGCCCTGCGCAAAATGCACCTCAGACTCGACCACTCCAGGTGGTACTACCGGTTTGCAATGCCATTGTTGATAACCGATTTGGTGACATTTTCCATATGTGGTGTGTACATCTGGAGCATCACCCGGATGCAATTGATAAGTGTGTCGTGGATTGTTTATTTGTTCCCACTTTTATATCTGGCGTACGCATTTAACTTTGTACTGGTGATGGTGTATGGGACAACGATGGCAGTACTGTTGTTAGTTCGCTACTCTGCGTTGAACGGGATATTCAGGTAAGCCATAAACGATAGGTGCTTCCATTAGCTAAATTAATAGTCACCAGCTTGTACTACAAAGCTACTGCGCACCTTTTAGTGTAAAACGGAACTCAACAGTGGGGAAAAAATCAAACACGATTTAATGAATTTGGTTGCCGGTAAACAAATAAAATGTGAACAGCAGTCGGGCATTTACATGTGACAAAACGTCATCTGGCTGAGTTCCCTTTGGCCAGTTGACGCACTTGCAGGGTGTGACACGACAGCACGGTCAGGTCAAAACTTCTTTTATGTGAAGATTGATTCAGGATTGAAATCGAAATTTGGGGATCTGTAATGGTCAACAAGTGAGGCATTGAAAGCTGCAAAAAAATGGCGTTCTTTACTCAACTTGGATCTTCTTGTACCCTTGGACAAAGTTGTAGGAAATTAAATTTCCACCAAGAATCTCACACTTGGACAATTTTGGGCGAGACCCGCGCCACCTGCTGCCACAATCCTGAAGCGATGTTTTTCCCCATACAATTATGCGAATTTTCCCATATAAACTTCACAAGAAGCGACCCCTTAACCTTAACCGAGTTGTAGGTATGTATATGGACTACACTGAAAAAAATGATACACGGTAAAAAAAATTTTGGTGATTTTTAATTTAACTTTTTGTCACTAAAACTTGATTTGCAAAAAAACACTATTTTATTTTTATTTTATTTTTTGATATGTTTTAGAGGACAAAAAATGCCAACTTTTCAGAAATTTCCAGAATGGGCAAAAAATCATTGACCGAGTTATGATTTTTTGAATCAATACAGATTTTTTCAAAAAATCGAAATATTGGTCGCAAAAATTTTTCAACTTCATTTTTCGATGTAAAATTGAATTTGCAATCAAAAAGTACTGTAGTGAATTTTTGATAAAGTGCACCGTTTTCAAGTTATAACCATTTTCAGGTAACTTTTTTGAAAATAGTCGCAGTTTTTCATTTTTTTAAATTAGTGCCCATGTTTGCCCACTTTTGAAAGAAATATTTTTGAAAAGCTGAGAAAATTCTTTATATTTTGCTTTTTTGAACTTTGTTGATACGACCCTTAGTTGCTGAGATATTGCCATGCAAAGGTTTAAAAACAGAAAAATTGATGTTTGCTAAGTCTCACCCAAACAATTCATCATTTTCTAATGTCGATATCTCAGCAACTATAGGTCCGATTTACAATGTTAGAATATGAAACATTCGTGAAATTTCCCGATCTTTTCGAAAAATGTATTTTCAAAAATTTTAAATCAAGACTAACATTTCAAATGGCCGTAATAATGAATGAAAAAAACGGGCCAACGTTTGAAATGTTAGTCGGAAAATTTCACGAATGTTTCATATTTTAATATTGTCAATCGGACCTATAGTTGCTGAGATATCGACATTAGAAAATGGTGGGTTGTTTGGGTGAGACTTAGAAAACATCAATTTTCCATTCCTTTGTGGACCATCATTCAGTGAGGTACTCCTGGATTTTAGCTCCTGAAAAGTGCTTAAAAAGTGCAAAAATGCCTCACGGCAAGAAAAAGAGGCGGTCCTCACCAGCAGGATCGGCAGATTTGAAGAAGCTAAAGAATGCTGAAGCGCTACCTGCAAAGCCAGGCAGTTTGAGCAAGGACACTCAATAATTGTCTGGAAACCAGTTCGCTACCCTCCCTGTGGACGTGAGCGAGAAGGAAGAAGTTGAACGACGGGAAAAGTTGCCACCCATTTTTGTGAAAACATCGTCATCGGATTCGGTGCGAAAGTGGCTGACCGGATTTATCAAAACTGGTGCTTTACGAGCTTCCATTCGCTTGTGTGCTGATGGACTCAAAATTCTGCTACCTACCAGAAAAGATTACAACTACGTTCGGGATTTCCTGAACAACACAAAGATTGAATACTACAGCCATGACGATCCAGGTAAACGCCCCATGAAACAGGTCCTCCGAGGCCTGTACGACATGGATGTGAGTGTGCTGAAAGAAGAGCTCAAAACTCTGAAGTTGAACGTGATCGAAGTCTTCAAGATGACGAGACACAACAAGGACATCAAGTAACGTGATCAACTGTACCTGGTTCATCTCGAGAGAGGATCGACAACGCCGTCTGAGCTGAAAGCAGTTCGGGCAATTTTCAACATCATCGTGACCTGGGAACGTTATCGTCCAGTGCACCGTGACGTGACACAATGTTCGAATTGCTTGCAGTTTGGGCATGGTGGAAGGAACTGTTTCATCAAGAGTCGTTGTGCAACCTGCGGAGGTGAGCACAAAACTCAAGCTTGCGAAACAATCAACGAGAACATCGAAGCGAAATGCTTCAATTGCGGCGGCGACCATTCTACCAAGAATCGAAGCTGCCCAAAACGTGCTGAGTTTGTAAAAATTCGGCAGCAAGCGACGACGAGGCACCAACCAAATCGTCGCAAAACACCACTAGCATACACGGACGTGGATTTTCCTGCTTTGGCGTCACCAGGAGCAGGATCTACTCGAGTGGTTCCAAATCTGCAGTCATTGCCGTTGAATCAGCGGCAAAGAGTTGCAGAGCATACAACACCTCCAGGCTTCAGTCAGCAACCGAGGGAAAACCAACCAACATCAACGGGTGAAGGCAGTAGTGACCTGTTTTCACCACAAGAACTTCTGAACATTTTCATCGAGATGACAACAACTCTGCGTGGGTGCAAAACTCGCCAGGAACAAGTAAGAACTCTTGGAGCATTCATCTTAAAATACAGTTCGTAGTTTACTCGTTCTAATGATTTTGAATATTTCAATGAATTTTTTTTTTTAGTTTTAAGTTAGGATTAGTTGTTAAAGTGTTTTTTTTTTTCTTTTTTACCCAAATGTATTCAATTCAGTGCAAAAATGTAAAACAATTTGAAGCAAATAAATAAATGTGATCAGTTAATAATAAAACGAAAAATACAACAAAGATGAAGAGCATTAGGCCAAACCACTTATCATGTAAAAGAAATGTAATTATTATAAGAATGTTCAATAAAGACATATTTAATTTAAAAAAAAACATCAATTTTCATGTTTTTTAACCTTTGCATAGCAATATCTCAGCAACTATGGGTCGTATCAACAAAGTTCAAAAAAGCAAAATATAGAGAATTTTCTCAGCTTTTCAAAAATATTTCTTTCAAAAGTGGGCAAACATGAGCACTAATTTTAAAAAATGAAAAACTGCGACTATTTTCAAAAAAGTTACCTAAAAATGGATATAACTTGAAAACGGTGCACTTTATCAAAATTTCACTTAAGTACTTTTTGATGACAAATTCAATTTTACATCGAAGTTGAAAAATTTTTGCGACCAATATTTCGATTTTTTTAAAAAATCTGTATTGATTCAAAAAATCATAACTCGGTCAAAGATTTTTTGCCCATTCTGGAAATTTCTGAAAAGTTGGCATTTTATGTCCTCTAAATCATATCAAAAATAAAAAAAAGTTTTTTTTTGCAAATCAAGTTTTAGTGACAAAAAGTTAAATTAAAAATCACCAAATTTTTTTAACCGTGTATCATTTTTTTCAGTGTAGTCCATATCCATACCTACAACTTTGCCGAAGACACCAAATCGATCAAAAAGTTCCTTCAAAAGATACAGATTTTTGAATTTTCACATATCATTTTTGTATGGACAGCTGCCAAATTTGTATGGAACATTACATGGACAAACTAATGATGCAAAATGGCTTCTTTGGGCATACCGAAAGCACCAAAATAGTTTCAGCCGGATTAAGAAATGCAAAAATTAAAATTAAAGAAAAAAGACCGATTCCGTAGAGAACTGCTCTGCTGTTGCATGCATGTGGGAATAGCGAACAGCACTAATTCTCCATACAAACATTGGAGAATTTCCATTCGGCCATAGACTTATTAGACTAGACATAGACTTATTAGTCTATGATTCGGCCCCGCCCAAATATTTTTGAAAAATTCAAAGTGCACGTGATTCTGGGAACCCTAAACTTCATGCTTCCCCTTGAGTTGGGCCTGCGCAGAAATTTTGTTGGTCGGTGTTATCTTTGGGGTGTATACATTTCTAAAGACTTGTCACCCTATTAGATATCATAGTATAGCAGAAGATGCAAATTACCGCTACCCGATTTAGTTCCATCACAGCCACTCCCCCGAGTGCATCGCAATGGGTTGCTTCCAAGCAAACGACGTTTACGACACGGTGAAGCCGCTTTTCCGCCACTTGCAACTGTTCGGGCTGTGCGCAGATATTCCGCGGTCAGGGATTACGCCGAAGAAAGTTCCACCTTCCAACATAACTTACCTGCTTTTCTTCATCGGATTGTACTCCTACATTACCTTCGTAACTTTGTTCAGACACGAGTTTCCACTGATTTACAGTTCTTTGATTTTGAACTTCGTGTATGAGACATCCCACGCCATTTGTCTCTTGAACGCCATCAATACCATGGTATGGTTCTATAAGACGCGAGCAAAAATCTTTCAAACAGTACGAGAATTGCATCTCTTCGATGTCTCCCTTTGCGGAAGGCACCTCTTACTTGACAACTCCAAATGGCACTTTCGGTTCACAACGGCACTGTTGGTCATTGACGGATCTACTCTTTCAATATGTGCCGTATACCTTTGGAGCTTCACCGAGATACATCAAATGGGCGAAGCCTGGTCCAGTTGTTTGTGGCCAATCTTATATCTGGCGTACGCGTTCAACTTTGTACTGGTGATGTTGTATGGCACTATAATCGTGATACTGGTGATGGTTCGCTACTCCGCCTTAAACAGATTGTTCAGGTAAGACAACTAAATAAGTTGCATCCATTAGCTTAATTAATCAATTTCAACAAGTGTCACAGAGCAGGTGGTACACCTTCAGTGCAGTACAAAATGCTGTAGTGATAAGTTCTAGCAGATTCAATCATGCAGTGGTTTGCCATTAACAGTATTCACGACGTAATACGGCCTCTGTACTACTCGTAAAGGTTGATGGGACTGTGTGCCATTCCTTTAAATTCTTCTTCAAATACAGAGTGTGGACCTCGTGCTTATGTCGTGTTCTTCATCGGTTTAAACTTCTATTTCACATACTGCAGTCTGTTCGTGAATCGGATGCCAATGATATTCACCTCAACCATTGTGCTCAATTCGTTTGACCTGTACCATATCATATACTTAGTAAATGCTATTTGTTCAATCGTCTACTTGTACATCGTTCGACTAGATGTTATTGCCATTTTGGAAGAGCAGCATCGAATAGATAAGGCCTTAAATAATTTAAACTTTAAAGGAGATTTCCTGAACCATCACATTCAGCTGACAATCACAGTGATTAGCGTGGTAATTTCGGCTTTCGTTTTGTGCATGGCATATTTCTGGTATTTCCTGGTGGTGGTTAAAACGGAACTATAATTATCGTGGCGACTGTTTATCTACCTGTTGTACATCTACAACTACTTGCTGTCGATGCTGTACGGAACGGTGATGGTGGTGCTGCCCCTGCAGCGGTTCGCTGCTCTCAATCAGGTCTTTAGGTGAGCTGTTGGATTTAAGACTAATGTTCGCTCGCCACTCTGCATTCAAAAGGGATATTCAACTTTCCAAGAAATATTAGTTGAATCCATTTGCTAAATTGATGACTGACAACAATGCCATGCAAACGCAAGGCTGCTCGGCAATTACCAGTATGAAACAGTACGCTGAAGTGAAAAGTTGTTTCAAATCATGAAGTGGGCCGCTATAAATAGTGTTTATGACGCTGTCAAACCTCTATACTACTCGTTAAAGCTGATGGGGTTCTGTGCAATTCCATGGAATTCTTCTCCAAATTTAAAGCCCAAATTCAAATCGCGCGCTTATGTTGTATTCTTCATCGTTTTGCATACTTTCTTCACATATTACAGTCTGGTCGAGAATCAAATGCCGATGATGTTCACCTCCAAAATTATGAGCAAATCATTCGATTTGTTTTATATCATCTATTTGCTAAATGCCATAAGTTCAATAATATATTTGTACATTGTACGCTTCGATGTTGTTGCCATTTTGGAAGAACAGCACCAAATGGACAAAATCCTCAACAAGCTAAACTTTCAAGTAAACTTCGCCAGTTATTTCGTACGTTTGGTGGCCACAGTGTTTGTCGTGCTGCTTTCGGCCATCAGTTTGTGCACAACATTTCATGTTTACTATATGGTGGCGCTCAAAACAGGAACGAACGCGTCGTGGCGCCAGACTATTTATCTGGTGTACATATTCAACTACCTGCTTACGATGCTGTACGCAACGGCAATGGTGATTTTACCACTGCAGCGGTTTTCCGCACTGAATCAGATCTTCAGGTGAGTTTTTAGCTTTCTTAACTGAAAAATTAATTTCCTGATTCATAAACTCACCTTCAGGTTAATACAATACAATGCCCCCCCCCCCCCCTTCCACCTTTCATACTCAGTCAGAACTTGGCGGACCAAAATTACCAATTGGAACAAAGTTTTTGCAAATCGACGAGGGGTCGGGCAACTTTTTCCGATTGCGTGTGAGTTGGCAAAGAATGGCCCAAATGTTTTCTCTGATTCGCATCTTTTTTTATTTATTTTACATTTATTTGAATTCCAAAGCAAAACAAGATTCAATTGGCTTATCTAGGCAACATGATTTTGGTAACTTGAATTTTCTTCGAAACACTTTTAAAGTGCAATAACATGTTCTTTTAAGTTTTCTTCTCATAAAAGAATCAAGAAAATGTTATCTGTTACAAAATCTTTAAAATAAAAAAAAGTTTGAGTTTGAATCTTCTAATTTTATTGGTCATAAAAATATATTTTTTTTAATTCACATTCACAACAAAAATCCTAAATTCCTAGAAATATAAACTATGATCCTACTCTTTGCATTTTGTGATAATTTGATGATTCCGTTTATATTTTCTTTCTATGTAACTGATTCTTACTTACTTCTTGCAAGTATTCTTAGCATTAGTGTCTTAGTAAACATTGTAACAATTTTGTGTAATAGTTATGTATGCTTTTTGGTTTCTTCAAACAGTTTTTATCACACTTTTCAATTGAAAACTAATATAATTTACAAAAAAAGGCTTTGCGAATGAAATGTTTGTCCAAACACGGAAATACCCTAATTTCGTCGCTCTCCGCGAGATCTTGAAAATTCACTGATCCTTGCGATAATCTATACTTTTTGGAAAACCATTTTTTTTTTGTAATTTAAAGTGGCAACTTTTGGTACCCAAAAAAGTGTAGGTCAGCGCTTTCAGAGCATTTGTGCGCGTCAAAAAACCTAGTATTTTTTTTTCCAAAAAATCTACTCTTGGAACCCTGTTAATGAAGTTCTCCCATTTTTCGGGACGTTCGGTAAATTTTAGCGAGGAATCAGATAAATATATTTTTCCTGTCTTTCTTGAACGACGAAATGGCTTACGTTTCTCTACAAAAAAAAAAACAGAATTGAAAAATTATTCTTTTTGATACAAGGGCTTAAAACTATTACTTTTCAGCATTGAAAATGGTTGCTAAATTATAACATTTCAGAATTTGTATTGAAAAGTAATACTTTTCAGTAATCCCTGGGCTTTGTCATAATGAGTGTCACAGGCTTGATGCTTGTTTGGCAAAGAGTATGATTTGATTCGATGTGGAATTAAAATCGAAGTGTTCAGTACACAGAAAAAAAAATGATGGTAATATTCATCAGGAAATGGTGACAGATTTTGTGGCAAAAAAAATGATAAATTTTACCTTAGAAAATGATGAATTTTCATCAGTTTCTGATGATTATTCATCAGGTTCACATTTTTAAACATTTTTTGAGTAATATTACTCAAAAAATGATTAATATTCAACCAACCAAATTTTCAACATTCCAAAATTCAATTTTTTTTTTGCTGTGTACACAGAAAAAAAAAGTTGAATTTTGGAATGTTGAAAATTTGGTAGGTTGAATATTACCTCTTTATTTGTGTAAAAATGTGAACCTGATGAATATTCATCAAAAACTGATGAAAATTCATCATTTTCTGGGGTAAAATTTATCATTTATTTTGCCACAAAATCTGTCACCATTTCCTGATGAATATTACCATCATTTTTTTTTCTGTGTATATTGCTGAAGCTTCCATTTTTACACATGGACACCACTTCATGCTGCGAGAACCCACTTTAGCGCAGTCTCAGGGCTTAATCGATGGCCGGAAAGCTGTCATCGAGACAAGGAGGTTCTCCGATAGTGGAAATATCACATTTGTACAATGAACATATGTGATTTTTCCCTATCTTAATGTGGGTGTCAGGTTAGGATGCGGGTTTTTTAAAATTTAGTTTTTGTAGAATTTAGGATTTTAACAATAAATATCAACTTTTAATACTTTAGTTATTTAGGGACAAAATTAGTAACAGTGAATTTAGTAATTCTATCAGACTCGGTGATTTTCATTCAAGTAGCATAAAAACCATTATGATTTGGCAAAATTTCCGTAGAGTCTCGATCAATCAATAGTGAAATGATATCGGACTATGTTCGTTGATCTGTTGAACTAACGGTTGTCGGATTATGATTGTATCGACCATTGTTGCGAATCGAGGATCTACTGTAATTTTGACGATCAAATCGTCAATCGTCGTCTCTATTTCAATTCACGACTTGTAAAATATGATCATGATGTTATTCTTTTTTTTTTTGTTTTTTTTTTTAAAGAAGCCAGACAGGTTTTACAAGAAACGTTTTTTTGGCTATTAATTAAAATGTCGGGGATTTGAGATAAGAGTAGCTTTCGGATAGCTTGCTTTAAATCTTGTATTCAATTCAAGTTAGGTACACGCAACCCAGACTTCGGTCAAATTGACCGAAATACTCGGTAAATTTATCGGAGATTCTCTGATAGAGCGTCTCTATCAGAGAATTCTCCGTCAAAGCTTTATCAGACATTCTCTGATAAAGTTCATGAGGTTCACGCGGGCAGATTTGACAGATGAATTCTTTGATTGTGTTGGTGAACTTTTAGCAAAAGTTTTGTTGCCAAATCTCGCCGCTTGGGCAGCGCTAGCGTCGTTCCTGTAAAAAAAACGCACGCACACCACTACACTAGTGAATTTGCATTAGTAAGGAGGAAATCTTGTTTCGGGGGAATGAAATCAGACGATGAAACAGTTTTCGATCATTTATTTTTCTTATATTTTACACTGTACACTTTCGTTTATCAGGATCTAACAGCTGAGAAGATGCAAAAAGCTGGCAGGGAAAATCCGCGGCTTTATTGAAGTAAATCTAATGATTCTAACTATTTTTGAACTATTTGGGGTACAATAACCTTACACTAAACAGTTCGGATTGTTTAGACAACGTGACTCAACGAAAAAATGTACAAGTCCAAATAGTTCAAACAATTTATCAACTTTATTGAGAACAATATAGCAAAATTCCACAGATTTTAGATTTTTATAGTCAGAACCTGTAAGAACTAAAAACCTACTATAAATGCTATAGTAGAACACAATTGATGGCGGCCACATTTTTTTCGATAAGTTTGTATAATCCAAATAATTTGTCAACTTACATGAAGTAAAATTACTATACACCATACTATTTTGAATTAAAAATTTCTATAAGTCCAAATAGTTCAAACAATATTTCAACAGTATGGAGTACAATTACAGTTTGTTATATAATCCAACTATATGTTAAACGATTGGTACAAAAATTTCAACTTTTATCAAGTAAATTGATCACAGTCGATTCCTCTGGATGATAGAGAACCTTCAACACCCCCACTTCTCCTCAGATTATCAGAAAACTCCCCAAAAGAAGAAAAATGTTACGAGGGCTCATGAAATTGACTTTCACTATTCCAGAAAAAGTAGGCATGCTGTTCTTACCATACACCAAAAATATGTGTACTACATGGTAGACTATTACTGTTCACTATAAAATGAGTCAATTGTTTGGACTACTTGGACTTATCGAAAAATACTTGCCCCCGAGCTTGCTCCCTTCTAACACAACATGTCACCAAAACCACTGAAAAACCACCAACAGATATAGATCAATCGGATAAGGCGGCAGCAGTTCGGCAGCAACGTAAATAACATCACATATAATGGCGGTAAACATTCACCAACTATCGATAGAACTTAAAAATCAAATTTGATTATATCCGAAGTAGTTATCACAACAATTGTAGGGTTCATTTTTGCGGTCTTTTTTAAAGTGTCGGCAAAGTAGTGTCGGTAAAGTAGTTTTTCAGAAACTATATAGGGAATAGTCAATTTTTTGGGCAATGACTATTTGACGTAAAATCCAAGTTTATAAAAATATTTACATATGTATGAAAACCTCATATAGTTTTCTGCCTAACAACTAATTTCTCATATAGTAAAATCGACCAAAACTATTTTGGGAATGGAATTAATGGTTTGATATATCGTACATATATAGTTGGGTTACAATTTAATGAATAGTAGAGACCATTTGATAAATAGTTGAGTAACTATTTGTCATAAAGTAGTTATATAGT
This sequence comes from Culex pipiens pallens, assembly GCF_016801865.2. Taxonomy (NCBI): domain Eukaryota; kingdom Metazoa; phylum Arthropoda; class Insecta; order Diptera; family Culicidae; genus Culex; species Culex pipiens. Next base: position 152,123,819 of record NC_068939.1, on the reverse strand, counting down.
TCATGACTATGTGGGTTGCATAACATTTTTCGACAATTTGACAATTTGACAATTTGACAATTTGACAATTTGACAATTTGACAATTTGACAATTTGACAATTTGACAATTTGACAATTTGACAATTTGACAATTTGACAATTTGACAATTTGACAATTTGACAATTTGACAATTTAACAATTTGACAATTTGACAATTTGACAATTTGACAATTTGACAATTTGACAATTTGACAATTTGACAATTTGACAATTTGACAATTTGACAATTTGACAATTTGACAATTTGACATTTTGACATTTTGACATTTTGACATTTTGACATTTTGACATTTTGACATTTTGACATTTTGACATTTTGACATTTTGACATTTTGACATTTTGACATTTTGACATTTTGACATTTTGACATTTTGACATTTTGACATTTTGACATTTTGACATTTTGACATTTTGACATTTTGACATTTTGACATTTTGACATTTTGACATTTTGACATTTTGACATTTTGACATTTTGACATTTTGACATTTTGACATTTTGACATTTTGATATTTTGATATTTTGACATTTTGACATTTTGACATTTTGACATTTTGACATTTTGACATTTTGACATTTTGACATTTTGACATTTTGACATTTTGACATTTTGACATTTTGACATTTTGACATTTTGACATTTTGACATTTTGACATTTTGACATTTTGACATTTTGACATTTTGACATTTTGACATTTGACATTTTGACATTTTGACATTTTGACATTTTGACATTTTGACATTTTGACATTTTGACATTTTGACATTTTGACATTTTGACATTTTGACATTTTGACATTTTGACATTTTGACATTTTGACATTTTGACATTTTGACATTTTGACATTTTGACATTTTGACATTTTGACATTTTGACATTTTGACATTTTGACATTTTGACATTTTGACATTTTGACATTTTGACATTTTGACATTTTGACATTTTGACATTTTGACATTTTGACATTTTGACATTTTGACATTTTGACATTTTGACATTTTGACATTTTGACATTTTGACATTTTGACATTTTGACATTTTGACATTTTGACATTTTGACATTTTGACATTTTGACATTTTGACATTTTGACATTTTGACATTTTGACATTTTGACATTTTGACATTTTGACATTTTGACATTTTGACATTTTGACATTTTGACATTTTGACATTTTGACATTTTGACATTTTGACATTTTGACATTTTGACATTTTGACATTTTGACATTTTGACATTTTGACATTTTGACAAATTAAACAATTTAACAATTGAACAATCAAATAAAATTAATTAAAAAACTATTTATCAAATAATTAATTGGGTAACGTATTTTTTGAATGCCCCTTTTCACATAATCGCTGAATGCTCCCCATCTGAGATGACGACTTATGCCGATATCCGCCACTTGGGGCGCAACGATCTTTGGATGAATTCGGGGTGAATTCTCGTGTACGATACAATGTTGTGCTCATGTGTGCGTTAAAGTTATTTTCTTGGATGAACACAAACCAAAAAGTTTATCAGAGAATCTCTGATAGACGATTATCAGAGATCGATCTGATAAGCGCCAGGTTTGCGTGTAGTTATCCGCAAATGAAAATTTGGACTTATATGAATAATTGAACATTTTGGACTTATGAATAACACACAACTGTGCATTTGTTCTAGAGTCAGATCCATACAGCGTCAGTGTTTATTTGGTCGAAGTGTACTAATTCATTGGCAGATCTGATTCTAGTTTTAATGTACGACAAGAGTACTGACGGACGTGACAGGACGAGGGCCCAGTTTAGAGGTTTCGACATCAACGATGTGCGGCTAGATCACCCTCCCAAAAAAAAAAAAAAAAAGAAAAGTAATACTTTTCAGTAATGTTTTGATATTTGACTTTATTTTTCAGCACGTGTCATATTAAATGTATGACTCGCGCTGAAAAAATCTTATTTTTGCAACTTGTTGGATTAACTACTATTTCAGAATCTTTGGTCCTATTTTTCGCTAAAAGCTTAACTAATTACCTTTCACTTGCGTCCAAGAAATCTTACAAAAGCAGTTTAGATAAGGCGCGAGAAATGAGCTCTCATCTGACACAAATGACTGTTTTTTGAATCACTCTAACAAGGCGTAGGTCATCCTAATAGCCGAACAAAAAATACGGGTCTAATTATTTCGGTCAAAGAAAAAAGGTCGTATTTAATTTTTTTTCCGATCGAAAAACTTTTTTTTCGAATCGTGCTATGGAAACGGTAATTCTGGAGTTGCACTGTATTGTATGTTCGCATAAAATAAAAGATACACTCAAACCCCGATGGTTTGACACCAACTGTTGTCAAACGAACGGTGTCACTTTTTTATTTTGATCCCCTTTTTACACGGAATTTACACACACTACCAAACGTTTGTTTTGATAGTGTGCGTGAGCGCCGTGTGAAAAGTGACAGTTCGTCACTTTTTAGTTTGACTTAGACCAACCAACGGGGTACAAACTAAAAAAGTGTCAAACGAAAAAGTGACCAACCACCGGGGGTTGAGTGTATTAAATTGTTTGCGACGAAAATCTCGATGTATAGGAGAAAAGTACCGTTTTAAGACAAAATTTTCCTCTAGCTGGATGTCACAGATTTAATTAAAAAAAATGTTATCAAATTGTTATATTTCCCTTAAAAGATTATTCTTGGGCGCCTTGCTGCTTAAACACTTTATTTGCGGCCACCAATTTACGCAAAATTACCTCGCAGTATAAACAAGCCCACTTCCTGTGTAAACATTCTAATGCACGCCCTCAGCTAGAGAATCCGCCAACGGACCAGTTGGTTTGCGTTTAGTTGTCACCGTCCGTTCGCCCAACCCGGATCGAAAAATGGTGGCCAACGTGCTGGACGCCCACCGGCAGATAACCTTGCCGCTAAAGTGCGTCGGACTGCACCCGCTGGTGACGGATGGTCGAAACCGTCGGAAGCTGCACTATCGACTGCTGAACTGTGCGTTGATCCTTGCTTCGATTGGGTTCTACGGGTACTTGCTGTGGAACTACTCGCTAGACTCGGAGTTCTTTCGACTCAACAGCGGGTCGATTATCGTGCATCGGATGCTGGACTTCTTCTACCTGGCACGGTATACGATGTGCATCACTGTGTCCCTGTTTGGGTACTACTCGTTGGAGCGATCTCAGCGGATGCTGCAGCAGCTGGAGCAGTGCAGCGATCGGTTGCAGAAGCTGAGCTTGTTCAGGGGGGAGTTGTTTGGATTTGTTAGTTCGCAGCGGTTCTTGCGTATCGTTCAGGGTTTGTCGTTCGTAGTGCCCTTCGTTGGAGTGCTCATTGTGAACTATTGTTTGACAGTTGGTGGTGCAACCGCGCACATTGGGATGCTGTCGAAGATTGTTCGGTACGTGTACTCTTGCTGCTACGTCCAGCTATGGTTGCAGCCAACGTTTGTCATGCTGCTGATTTGGAAGCGGTATGGAGCACTCAACTGGATTGTCAGGTACTTGGATGTAATGCACGCTACAAACGGTGTTTACAATGCAGGTTAAATTTCATTTCAATCAATTAGATTGGACAGGAGGTTCATTTGCGTTGTTGTCGACTCCGACTCCGACACCCTTCAGTATTGTAAAGTATGACTAGGGTTAGTGAATTTTCACGATTTCGCGGACAGCGTGAAATTCGTGGAATTTGAAGATTTCCGTGAAATCCCGTGAAATTTATCAATTTTATCAAATCAATTCTTTGAAACAACAACATATTAAATATTTGATCCATAAAGACCTCTGAAGTAAATTCAAATAATTTTCATTTGAAGAATTTTTAGCAAAACATACATTAACATTAAATTGTGATGACATTTTCTGAGAAGTAAATGCTGTGAATACTTTTTAAATCACTCAAAGTTAAAACCATATTCCCGGAATCATCAAGTTTTTACACGGAAGATAACATCAATTATTTGATTTGTTTCTAGAAATCAATTAAAAGCAAAGATTCATGCAAAAGAAACATTCAGCATAAACAGTCTATTCCCTGAGAACGTACAAGCGATAAGAATATAAAATGTGAAAAGAGAAAAATATTGAGCAATAGAGAACTAATTAGTGTATCAGTTTTTCTAAGGAAACTAACTTAATTTAGTAATATTTTCATTCGCTGTAATAACAATTTTACTACTATTTTATTTTAAAAGTATAATTTTTAAAGAAATTAGAAGATATTCAAGCTTTCTTTGATTCATGATAAAACTAATAGTATATTTTAGCTTTAAAATCATCTTTTAAAAACATTTCAGATTTTTTCTGAGTCTTGTTTAATTGTGTGGATGGTTCACATAGAAGTTAAAAAACACAATTTAGTTTTTGAAAAATGAGATGAAAACCATAACAATATTTTTACTGGGCAGAATCGTCGGAAAAAATCTTACTTTGATATGATGTTCAATAAATCAGCGAAAACTTTATAGCTATGTTAGTCGAATATATATAAAAAAAACAGTTCAATAAATGAGAAAACGCATGCCCTACATTTTGTTTCAAAATATATATAGAACCGCGAAATTTCCGTGAAATTTGGTATTTTGAAATTGAGGTCCCCGCGAAATTTGCAATTTTTCAGCGTGAAAAATCACTAAGCCTAAGTATGACATACAAGTAAGAGTGTTCTCATTGGAATAGTTAAAAATGTTTCAGCGATATCTACGATAGTTGTGCACCTTAAACAAACCAACTGCAATTAATTGCTTCAACGGAATTACTGTTATTTCGTCGCCGTCGTGCTAACTTGTCGTACGTGCATTTTGGGCCAAATTGAGTTAAGAACGCCATTTTGTGCAGCTCACAATGCCTCATCTTTTGACCTTCACAGATCCCCAAAATTTGATTGCAGTCCTAAGATATTCAATGAAAACCAAAAAAGCTCCGAAATTTTTTGTCACTTTTCATATGAAAGTAGTTTCAATCTTGTCGTGCTATCTTGTCACTCCCTGAAAATTGATGTAAGTGCGACAACTGGCCAGAGGGATTTCAGGTCAGAATGCGTTTGACGCACGTACAAGTTAGACTACCGTAAACATTTGTAATTATAACTCGGGACTCCAGCAACCAAATTCAACCAAACTTCGGGACAATGCACAGAATGGTCAACCAAACAAAACGTGATTGTTATTGTTTACATCGCGTGCTCTCGTTTTTGTTTATTCAAGGTCAAACATTAAAACGCGTTTTTCTCGGAACGTCGAAATGGCGGGTGCGACAAGATAGCACGACGACGTCGATTTGCAAGTTTTTTGGAACTGCTCCAGTGTTCCCAAATCCAGAACTCAAAAAATGGGCTAACTTTTCAAAGCTTATCAACTATCTAACTCTCGTCGTATTCCTTACTATCTACACCGCCATCTTTAAGCTCTCCTCAAGAGAAACAATGGTCCAGGTGACCGGTTCTTCCGTACATCTCTCCGTCATTGAAGTTATCAAGTGCCAATACTACTTCGGCCAAACGGTTGCCATCTGCGCCAACAATCTGCTCTTACGCAAAATCAAGCAAATTCCACGACTGTTGCACCAAATCGACACCCAAATGCAGCAACACACTGTTGCCATACCGCCGCGTGATGGTCCGATTGGTAATTTTTGGTTTTCTGGGAGCACTGTTTAGCCATCTGGGTGGGTTTGTGGCAATACATGGCAACGTTTGGATGTCCGCGGGCCAGCAGTTTGTGATGATGTGCGCACTGTACGTATTGCTGTCCTACACGTGTCTGTCGTTGAACGCGATTCTGACAGTGTCGGCAGTGCTGTTTAGAGTGCGGGCCGTGAATCAACTTTTGAGGTAAATATGTGCGGTGCGACCTCCGTGACAAATAACGTAGAATGTGTGCCCCACGTTTCTTCACAGAGCAGTTGTTTATCTAATCGTTGTGAGCTCCACCCTTTCTTTTGCACTCTTCTAATTGGTTCCAACAGGAAGTTACTTTCCATCAACTAGCAGTGTCGATTAAGGTATTAATTCAGCAGCATTTAAAATTTTGCGTAGCAAAATGAACATTTCGGCGCGTCGTTTGAAAAACATAAGCAAGCCGGCAAGTTTGCCGACCGCAGCGAGCTGTTTGGTGCATTTCAACCTGTGCTGCAAGCTGTTCGGAATCATTCCTCTGTTCACCAATCTGGAGCGCAAAACGGCCCGACGTCCGCTGTACCTCTTCTTGAACTACCTTGGACTAGCCGCTTCCATGACAGCTTACGTTGCGATCTTGCGAATGTCCTTTCGGGAAACGATTGTCCAGGTGGTCAACTCCTCACTGATGATCCTCATCATGGAGATTGTTCACCGACAGTACAGTATCGTCGGCTTGGTAGCAGTTGGACAGCTACTGTACGAGAGTGTTGCCCAAATAACCACCATCTTGGACGCGGTGGATCGCGAGTTGGCTCAAGCTGGCAACACTGGAACGCTGGTAGCGTTTGACAGATTCATACACCGGATGATAGTGTTTGGATTTTTGGCGCCTTTTCTACTGCTTGCATTGGGAGCAGTGTTTTTGAACAGTCAGATTGGGGACCATCCATAAACCACGTGGACACTTTAGGGGGGGGGGGGGGGTATGGCGATTGTCCACGCTCCATACAAAAAAGATTTTTTTTGTATGGACAATTGTCCACGAGGGGGGGGGGGGGGGGTTGAGATTTCTAAAAAAGTGTCCACGTGGTTTGTGGATGTTCCCTTGACGTCAAACCGGAACAGTTTCTGGTAATCGCAACCAATCTCTACGTGCAGTGCTCGTACGCGTTCATGCTGCTGCACCCCAATCGTTACAGTGTTGGCAGTTTCGTTGCGCTTCCGCAGAGTCGATGAAACGTTGAGGTGAGTGCTTTCAAACCAATTGATGTGAAATTTGATAGTTGCATACAATTAAGCTAATGGATTCGTGTCAGTTTCGTGAGCAATCGATGCACCGTCAAACAGTTGCAAAATGGCGTTCATCCTAGTTGCATCGAATTTGTACGATGCAATACTTCCCCTAAGATTTCTTCTAGTTCCGCTGGGGTTACAGCCGTATTCATTGCAAATCAGTTCAACCGGTTCAAGTCAAAACCGTTTCATCTGGGTTCAGTTCTGTGCGTGTTTGCTCGTTTGTAGCATCCTGATGGTGTGGAACTACGATTACCGGTACTGGAACAAGTGGAACTCACCGGTGGCTATCAAGAGTGGCATTGTGATGCAAACGGTATACTTTTGCCAACCAACGATGGCCATCGTGGCGGGTTACTTGCTGAGTTCGAAAACACAACGAATGTTGCTGAAGTTACACCACTTTGATGCTCAGGTATGAATCTGAACAATTTTCAATCAAATTTAACTCTATTTTTTGCAGTTTCAATCCCTTACCAAACAAGCGATCAACTATCGAAGACAGCAAAGCTGGATTGCAATCGGCTTATTCGGTCTCATCGTCATCTCCATGTGCTTCATGTTGAGCTATAACGCGTTCGTTAACGGTTTGTCGGAGCTGGGAATCATGACGTGCTTGACGCTTACGTACAACTTGCTACACGTGATTGCAACTTGCACAAACTTTGCAGTGACAGAAATGTTTGTTCTGCAAAGATTTCAGGAACTGATCGCAGCTTTGAGGTATGTTTCTGATTTTTTTTAATTTTTTTTGTGGGACTTTAAAATTTAGATTACACCTAAAAAAGACATCAAAAAGTCTTGTTAAACACGGTAAAAAATAATGTAAATTTGGAAGCTGTAATTTTGGAAGGTTGAATATTACCTCTTTTATGATGTAATTTTATCTCAATTAAGACTGAAAAAGTGACATTATATCAGAAAAGTGGTAAAGTTACACATTTCTAGAGGTAAAATTACACACTTTTTCTGACATAAAAGATGTACCCCTTCCCAGATGTAATATTACCATGATTTTTTTTCTGTGCATCTTCAGATCAGACTCGATTATCCGAAGTTTCGATTATCCGAAGTTCGAATATCCGAAGGTTTGTATGAGAATTCGGATAATTGAATCACGAACAAAAAACATATTTTCTTATTTTTTAATTTCTTGTTTTATACATCAAATTCGAGTTCTGTTTTGATTGCCATCTAAATTAAAAAAAAGCAATTTTTAATATGTTTTCACCGCCATTTTGGCCGCCATCTTGGATTTAAAAACTCTAAATCATTTTAGAGTAGTATATGGCTCATACTTATGCTCGACCATCAAAAAAGAGAAAGTTTCGATTATCCGAAGTTTTTCAGAGACTTTCGTATAATCGAGTCTGGACTGTATATAATTTTTTTTCTAGCTCAGTATCCTTCGAACAGTTGCAGATCAACTTGTTGGTTACCTTTCGCAGTCTCTTTTTTCTACACAGAAAAAAAATCATGGTAATATTACATCTGGGAAGGGGTACATCTTTTATGTCAGAAAAAGTGTGTAATTTTACCTCTGGAAATGTGTAATTTTACCACTTTTCTGGTGTAATGTCAATTTTTCAGTCTAAATTGAGGTAAAATTACATCATAAAAGAGGTAATATTCAACCTTCCAAAATTACAGCTTCCAAATTTACATTATTTTTTAACTGTGTATGTAAGAAAAAAAAATCAAACTTTGTAGCCATTTTGTGTCATACGTTCACCCATACAAGTCTCCAAACAATTTTGACAGCTGCCCATACAAAAATGATACGTTTAAATTCGAAAGAATTGCAATATTCTGATCGTTTTGGTATCTTGGAAAAAGTTGTACATATATACAGTCCAGACTCGATTATCCGAAGGCCTCAGAAAAATTTCACTTCGGATAATCGAAAAACGAAAAAAATTTTTTGGTTGTCTAATTTTTGATTGTCGAGCTTAGGTATGACCCCTGAACTACGCTAAAATATTTTAGAAATTTTACATTCAAGATGGCGGCCAAAATGGTGGTGATGTAATATTGAAAAAACGCATTTTATTTTTAATATGCAATCAATAATTCAAATTTGACTAAAATCGAGTCGCAGAACTCGAATTTTATGTTAAAAACAAGAAAATGAAAAAAATAAGATTTTTTTTTGTTCGTGATTCGATTATCCGAAGTCCCATACAAACCTTCGGATAATCGAGGCTTCGGATAATCGAAGCTTCGGATAATCGAGGCTTCGGATAATCGAGTCTGGACTGTATAAGAATTGTAAAAAATCTGTTCACGGTGAAAAAAAATCCCGGTATTGAATTGATCTTATCTCACACTTTTTTTTCTCAAAATCCGAAAACAAAAATTTCCTACCAATAGTAGCAGTTGTTTTGAACAGTTTTTTTCTGCTCTCGCTTAATTGTTGAAATTTGCTGTATTCATTTCATCCAATGATTGTATTTGAATTATTTTGTAGCTGTAAGTATTTCAAAAACTCTGCATTTGTCATTAGTAAAGAGCAGCTCTACGAAATTGATCTTTTTTTTAATTTTATTTTTTGTATTTTTTAATCCGGCTTAATCTTTTTTGGTGCCTTCAGTATGCCCAAAGAAGCCATTTTGCATCATTAGTTTGTCCATATAATTTTTCATACAAATTTGGCAGCATTTTTGTATGGACAAAAATGATGTATGAAAATTCAAAAATCTGTATCTTTTGAAGGTATTTTTTGATCGATTTGGTGTCTTCAGCAAATTGTAGGTTTAGATAAGGACTACACTGAATTAAATAAAACACGGTAAAAAAAATTGGTGATTTTTAATTTAACTTTTTGTCACTAAAACTTGATTTGCAAAAATATTTTTTTTATATATTTTGCTATGTTTTAGAGGCCATAAAAGGCAAACTTTTCAGAAATTTCCAGGTTGTGCAAAAAATATTTGACCGAGTTATGAGCTTTTGAATCAATACTGATATTTTCAAAAAATCGAGATTTAGGTTTCAAACATTTTTCAACATTATTTTTCGCTGTAAAATCAAATTTGCAATCAAAAAGTACTTTACTGAAAATTTGATAAAGGGTTTTTTTGGGTTATTTTAAGCATCTGTGCAAATTTTGAGCGAAATTGGAGCGGATTAACCCATTGATACCCAAGCCTGAAGTTGGTGAAAAAATGTTTTTCATACAAAAATGACATTTTTAAATCACTAATAACTTTTCAGGATCGAGTTTTAAAACTTTTGTATGTTCTACAAAGTTTTAGAGCATGAAATTTCCAATAAGAATCTCACTTTTGGGAATATTTGGATGCTCCGTTTAGACAAAACAGGAAGAAAATTGTGTTTTCCGTACATTTTTTTCGATTTTTCCCATACAAACTTCACCCCCGAGTATCAATGGGTAAATGTTGACCGATTTTGCTCATATTTGGCACAGAGTCCTAAAATAGCTCAAGAACAATAATCAGCTTGTGGAGCGAGGTTTTGAAAAAAGTCTCTTATTCTAGGCACCCTACTGGGTAACCTATTTCCGCTTTGTTTCCGCTTTAACCAGTAGCAAAATGTCCTCCATCCGGACCGCATCGAGCTTAAGCATATGCAGTGTTTAACGATATTGTACAACCTACTGCATTAGGGTGTAATATCAAAATCGATTTTCCAGCACAGCAATTTTTCAGTTCCTTTTGGGGTTCTAAACAACTCCCCAAAGTTTGGGAACGATTGGTTTAGTCCTCACTTTGCGCAAAGCGATTCAATTTTCGAAATAAATTTGTATGGGAAAATCCGTTTTTTTGGATTTTGATATTTATAAAATCCAAGTTTCACGCTGTACTAAAACCGGATTCATATTCGGATGCTCTGGAAGGTGCTCTACAACTTTTCCTAAGAGAGTATGGTGCTAGCTTGTCCCTGAAAGAAGATACAGCGTCCTCAAAACTCGTCTAAAACGTAATTTTCGAGCAAAAAACACGTTTTAGACGAGTTTTGAACACGCTGTATCTTTTTTTAGGAGCAAGTTAGCACCATACTCTCTTCGGGAAAGTTGTAGAACACCTTCCAAAGCATCCGAATATGAATCCGGTTTTAGTACAGCGTGAAACGTGGATTTTATGAATATCAAAATCCAAAAAAACGGATTTTCCCATACAAATTTGTATGGAAAATTGAATCGCTTTGCGCAAAGTGAGGACTAAACCAATCGTTCCCAAACTTTGGGGAGTTGTTTAGGACCCCAAAAGGAACTGAAAAATTGCTGTGCTCGCTAAATTTCGACAACTTTATTTTTTTCCATACAACCATATTACACCCTACTGCTGCATGTCGCTGCCACATGTGTCAATTTTGTGGTGATAGGAGTGTTGGTGTTGATTCGATTTCAGCGATTGAGCTGTGTGCACTAAGGTAACTGAACATGTGGAAACAATGAAAACAGAACAAATGTTTACGTCTCGGACGAAGATCGATAGTCATCGATTTTCTTTTCCGAATTTTCTCCACTCGCAAACAGATTCCATAATTCACGCTGAGATATTCCGAATGAATCAGCCATCAATTAGGAAAATTATAGCCACTCCCATCGACAGCCGTCAACAGTCTGACGTTACATCAATCCGGCTCAGTTGCGAAATGGCTTCCAACCGGGTGGCATCCAGCACCAACACCACCGTTTGGTGTGCCTTTCGTCCGTTGCAGTTGTTTCTTATCGTGCTGGGGTTGTCACCCTGTATCGAGCGGCGCACCGGACACCCCCGCCGGCGGGTGCTCTGCTGGGTTCAGTTTCTTGTTTGTACGGCGAACTATTGCTATCTTGGCGTGTGGAACAATGACTTTGACTTTTGGAACCTATTTGACTCGCAGATCTCAATCAAAAGTGGCATCGTGTTTCAAACAGTTAGCTTGCTCTATCCTCTCCTCTTGCTGGTGCTGAATTTTGCCTTGAGTGATTCTTTAGAAGCAATAATCGAAGAATTGCATGTGATGGATGAAAAGCTTAACGCAATAACCGGGTTCAGCTTCAACCATCGAAGACATCGTAGAGCAGTGATAATCTTTATGATCGGTATCGCGATGGTAGCAGGGACCTTGATATTGATTTGTCATCCCTTAATGTACGGCAAACGATTTCTGAAATTAGAGCTTATCTTGTGCCAACTGCTTGGTCATGCACATATTGCAACGATATGCATTTATTTCGTGGTGATTGTGTGGTTCGTTTGCGCTCGTTATCAACGAGTTGTGGAAACTTTAAGGTAAGACCGACAATGATCAGGCAAAAATATCTGCTGTCATTTTTTTTCGAAAGATACACGCCAAACGTCATTTGTGAGATAATTGTTATCAACAATAAAACAAAAAAAAAAGACAAAAAAGACAAAAAAGACAAAAAAGACAAAAAAGACAAAAAAGACAAAATAGACAAAAAAGACAAAAAAGACAAAAAAGACAAAAAAAGACAAAAAAAGACAAAAAAGACAAAAAAGACAAAAAAGACAAAAAAGACAAAAAAGACAAAAAGACAAAAAATACAAAAAAGATAAAAAAGATAAAAAAGACAAAAAAGACAAAATAGACAAAAAGACAAAAAAGACAAAAAAGACAAAAAAGACAAAAAAAAAATAAAAACGACAAAAAAAGACGCGTTCAGGTGAGTTATCGTGGACAAAACGTCGCCAGTTTCGGTCAATAACTCCGCAAATAGTAAATGTATCACGTTTCACTTGGAATAACCAGTGTTTATCTTCTACGACTAGGATGGTTGCCAGACATTGTTTGCTAGTGGGTCCTCTTTCAAATAAACAGTGAATTTCGATCATCGAATGGCGCTTTCGACGTTTCCCAATTCTAGTCAGTTATCGTCAGAGCTCCCTCTCGAAATGACCTGTAAATTTCGCTCCTCTGATAAATCAATGTCTACAGTTTACCATAACATGGTATTACCGCTAAAGTGTTTGGCACTGTATCCACCGGTATCCGACGTCAAGCATCTTCGCCAAGTCGGCCTTCAGCTGTTGAACCTAGCCGTCATCGTTGCGTCAATCGTTCTAAACGGGTACCTTCTGGTGAGCTTTTCCCTGGAATCCGAAGTCATCAAACTGTGCACGGGATCGATTCTGCTCCAGCGGATGCTCGACGTGTACTGTGTCTACCGGTACGTGATGATCTCGGTCGTTCCGATCTTCGCCTGGTACAACCTGGCTCGCACGCAGCGACTGCTCACAACCTTGGAAGACGTCAGCCGCCAAATCCTGGACCTGGGCTGTCAACGAACGTTCGGAATTTCCGAATCGAGTGCGTTTATCCGCTCGGCGCAGCTGATGTCACTGGTTCTGCCCGGGTTCTGCTACGGAACGTTTCACGTGTACATGGAGGCTCGCGGATTCGTGGTGTACATCCAGGTCATGTTCCGGGCGGTGAAGAATCTGTACTTTTGCACGTACACGCAGCTGTGGCTGCAGCCGACGCTGTTTCTGCTGCTGATCCGAGCCAGATATCTGGCGCTGGGACGAGCGATGAGGTATGACTAGCTGAGGGGGGTAATTTCCATGGACGTGTACAAATTAGTATAACTATTCTTATACGCTTCAAAACTGTTGGAAATCTTGCAATTCTGTTGTTCAAATATTAGTTCAATGCATTACCCACGATGACGTCCACAGTGTACGACTGTTTTCGTCCGATGGAAATTTACCTCAAGGTAACCGGATTTCTCCCAATCTTTTGGAGAGACCGTCTTACCACAACTCAACGCGTGCTAAACTGGGTCTGGTTCGGGTTTAACCTGACAACCTGTGTAGCGGTATCGTTCTTCATGCTGAAGCAACTACCGTCGAATGACGCTAACTTTGTCCGCCGAAGTGTGATCCGCAAAGCAACCAACTATTGCTACGCAATTGTCGTTACAACGGTGGACTTTGCAGTTGCAAATCATATGCGAAAGATATTCGACATAATTCATCAGGTGGATTGCGAGGTATGGTCCGGATTTTGGACGACGGCTTAGCTAAGGTTAACCATGGTCGCCTTTGTTTCAGCTGCGCAGGGTGGGTCGGTGTTTTGTGAACCATCAGTGACATCGAACGCAAATCGTACTCTTCATAAGTTGTTACGGGACATGCTGCTGCATTGTTTCGTTGATATACTTTTACATGCTGCCGAAACCGCTTGCAGTCGTGTTCTGTACCATGCGGTACGAGGTTGGGTTGGTAGCGATGTGTAATCAGATTTGCATTATCATCTGGTTGGGTTGGACTCGATTCCGGAAGCTGAACGACGTTTTAAGGTAAGAAGGCTGGTTTGGGAATCAATCAAATTATTCGCTCTACAGCATTGCCTTGGCGTTCTCGATTACGAGATTCCTACTCGAAACTAGGTGTCCGAAGGCTTGATTGTTGAGGCAATTGCAAACCTCTTTTTACCCAGGCCGACTGGGTGAGAGGCAACCACGCTTACCCCTTCACCACGGTCCCGGCGCTGATCCCCCTTTTTTGGAGGGACAACATTACCACAGCCCAACGGGTCCTGAACTGGATCTCGTTCGGGCTGAACTTGGTAGCCTGCGCAGTCGTTACATTCTTCATGCTCGACATGCTTCCGTCGGACGCTAACTTTGTTCGACAAAGTCTGCTTCGCGAGATTATCAGCTATTGCTTCGCAGTAGTTGTGACCGAAGCGGGATTCGCCTTGGCGGATCGTACGTGAAAGTTTGTCGACATGCTGCACGAGGTGGATTGTGAGGCCTGAGTTCAAAATGATGTCTTTACGCATGGTGGATAATTTGATTCATTTCTTCCAGTTGCGAAGAGTGTGTCGCTGCTTTGTTCGCTGGCAGTTACGGGATATGGGCCTGCATTGTTCCGTTGGAAGCGTAGCTTAGTCGTTCTCAGTGCCATGCGGTACGAGATCAGCCATGTTTAATCAGGGATGCATTACCATATGGTTGGGCTGGGCCAGGTTCCGGGAGCTGAACCATGTTTTGAGGTAAGCCAATTACTTAAGCATTCGGGGGAATGACAAACGTTTAAGAGTTTGCCAAACCAATTTGCTAGATTGCCTATAATACATGTTATAGCTGTTGTAGTACAATCACGTTAGGAGGAAGTTACCTTTAGTACTCATCCGTTTTCGATGGCGTACACCGTACACGACAGTTTCCGTCCGATGGAGCTTTACTTGAAGGTCACCGGACTTCTTCCTGTGTTTTGGAGGGACAGTCTTACGATTACTCAGCGCATCGTTAACGGGATCGTTCTAGGACTGAACCTTGCATTTTGTGTAGCCGTGTTCATATTCCTGTCAGAGAAAACGACGTATAACGAACTTAACTTTGTTCAGCGCAGTCAATTCCGCAAGTCTTTAAACTACTGCTTCCCGACGGTGGCAACCGTGGCGGGATTCGTCGTAGCGGATCACATCCGTAAGATCCTGTGTTTGCTGCATGAAATTGATTGTGAGGTATTTGAATAGTTTAATACCAGCTAGTCCTGACGTAACAGGGGTTTCCCAACTATAGCTCAAAAGATCTTGCTGCTGCTTCATGAACCATCGTCAACATCACAAACAGATCGTGCTGTTTACCAGCTTCTACGGAATATTAGCTTGGGGAATTTCGCTGCTTTACGTGTACGTAGTCCCCCGGTCCATCGTAATCATTGCCTGTAGCATACGGTACGACATCTGCCTGGTGGCGGTGTGCAACCAGGTTTGCGTAACCATTTGGCTCGTCTGGAGGCGCTTTCGGGAACTGAACAACACGCTAAGGTAATATAGCTTAGATTAGCTTTGGAACATCCCATCAAAATGAGCAATAGTTGGTTCTGTGCTTTGAGAGATCGGTCTGGTTGATTCCAGAAACTGCATTCATTTAAGATAGACGTTTCACAGGCAATTACTTAAGCATGCTTGTGAATGACAAACGCGGGTGAAAGTAGACAGTTGTACCAATTTACCAGATTACAGTACATAGCATGATTAGTATTTCAATTACTCATAGAGGAAGTAACTGCTAGTACCAATCGATCCCCCATGGCGTTGACCGTTCACGACAGCTTCCGCCCGATGGAGCTTTACCTGAAGGCCACCGGACTACTCCCCATTTTTTGGAGAAATAATCGTACCGTAACTCAACGGATCATAAACTGGATCGCCCTTGGACTGAACCTTGCTTATTGTGTGGCCGTCTTCATATTCCTGTCGCAGAAGACATCGTTTAACGATCTTAACTTTGTTCAGCGCAGTCAATTCCGCAAAGTTTTAAACTATGGCTACCCTACGGTGGTAACCGTGGTGGGATTCGTCGTAGCGGATCGCACCCGCAAGGTTATTTGTTTGCTGCACGAGGTCGATTGTGAGGTATTCAAAACGGTTTCATATAAGGTAACTATTACCTTAAAAGTACTTCCAATTCCAGCTCAAAAGAGCATGTGGCTGTTTCGTTGATCATCAAACACATCGCAAACAGATTGTACTATACGCCAGCTGTTACGGAATATCTGCATTTTCCTTTTCGCTGTTCTACCTCTACGTAGTTCCCCGTCCAATCTCTTTCATTGTTTGCAACATTCGATGCGACATCTGCCTGGTGGCGGCGTGCAACCAGATTTGCATCACCATCTGGCTCGTCTGGACGCGTTTCCGGGAGTTGAACAATACGTTAAGGTACAGTAGCTATGATATGGTTTGAGAGTACAGTCATGTCTCGGTTTAGCACCGCATATGGGGGATGCAAAACCGAGGCGTGCATAACCGAGGCACAGAGCTTACGGGATTTTGGCTATATGGGAGACATTCGCTTTAATCGTACGAAAAATCATGCAAACATCAAAAAATTATAGTGTTTTGGAATCGGGATGATGTCAGCTATTCATTAAAATTAATATTTCATGAAAATTTTCGCAAAAATACGTATTTTTCCTGTATTTGGAAATTTCATTTTTTTCTCTAAGGAAACCAAAAATATATTGTTATTGCAATATGGGTATCAAATGATCAGGTTTTTTCATACATTTTGGATGTAATAACAATTTTTTTAGAAAATACTCCAAATTTTCCCAAAACTACGTCGTTTCGAAAAAATACCCAAAATTTAAATTTTTGCAATAAGGGTATCAAACGATCGGGATTTTTTTTATACATTTCGAATGTAATAACAACATTTTAGAAAATACTCAAAAATTTTACAAAACTACGTATTTTCGAATAAAATACACAAAAATTCCGTTTTTACAAAGTAAGTATCAAACGATCGGGATTTTTTCATATATTTCCAATGTAAAAACAACATTTTTAGAAAATACTCCAAATTTTCACAAAACTACGTATTTTCGAAAAAAATACTCAAAATTTCCGTTTTTACAATATGGGTGTTAAACGATCAGGATTTTTTCATACATTTTGAATGAATGACAATATTTTTTGAAAATACTAAAAAAATTCACAAAACTACGTATTTTCGAAAAAAATACTCAAAATTTCCGTTTTTACAATGTGGGTATCAAACGATCGGGATTTTTTCATACATTTCAAAAGTTATTAAAAAAATGAAAATACTCAAAATTTTCACAAAACTACGTATTTTGAAAAAAAAATGATTTGATTATTTGATACCCATAATGTTAAAACTGAAATTTTGAAAAGTTTTACAAAAATACGTAGTTTTGTGAAAATTTTGAGTATTTGCAAAAAAATATTATTCCATTCGAAATGTACGAAAAAATCCCGATCGTTTGATACTCACATTGTAAAAACGGAAATTTTGAGTATTTTTTTCGAAAATACGTAGTTTCGTGAAAATTTGGAGTATTTTCAAAGAATATTGTTGTTACATTCGAAATGTATGAAAAAATCCCGATTGTTCGATACCTACATTGTAAAAACGGAAATTTTGAGTATTTTTTATCGAAAATACCTAGTTTTGTAAAAATTTTGAGTATTTTCTAAAAATGTTGTTATTACATTCGAAATGTATGAAAAAATCCTGATCGTTTGATACCCATATTGTAAAAATTGAAATTTTGAGTTTTTTTTCGAAATAACGTAGTTTTGTGAAAATTTGGAATATTTTCTAAAAATGTTATTACATCCGAAATGTATGAAAAAACCTGATCATTTGATACCCATATTGCAATAACAATATATTTTTGGATTCTTTAGAGAAAAAAATGCATTTTCGAAATACAGGAAAAATACATATTTTTGTGAAAATTTTCATGAAATAATAATTTTAATGGATAACTGACATCATCCCGATTCCAAAACACTATAATTTTTTGATGTTTGCATGATTTTTCGTACGATTAAAGCCAATGTCTCCCATATATCCAAAATTCCATAAGCTCTGTGCTTCAGTAAAGCACTGGGCCGTGCTTAACCGAGGCAGCTCAACGGTGCAAAACCGGGGCAGTGCAAAACCGAGGCGTGCAAAACCGAGGCGTGCAAAACCGAGGCATGACTGTAGAAGATATCACAAAATGAGCATAGTTTGTACTGTGCTTTGTGAGATTGTTCTGGTAACAATGTGCATTCAAATATGCTTTACCATTTCGCTCGTTAAGAGTTGATTCCAGAAGCTGCACGATGTTTAATGTTAAGATAGACGTATTACAAGCAATTACTTAAACATCCAAGGGAACGCAATCGTTTGAGTGTTCAGGGACAATTTACTAGATTACTTTTCATACATGCTATTGCTGTAGTACAATTACCTTAAAAGAAACTACAACTAGTACCAATCGATCCTGCATGGCGTTCACGTTGCACGACAGTTTCCGCCCGATGGAGCTTTACCTGAAGGTCACCGGACTACTCCCTGTCTTCTGGAGGGGCAATCTAACGCTCACTCAGCGCATCATAAACTGGATCGCTCCGAGTCTTAACCTAGTTTACTGTTTGGCAGTGTTTTTCTTCATGTCCCAGAAGGTGGCGCTGAACGTTTTTAACTTTAATCAGCGCAGCACAATCCGCAATGTCGTGAATTACTGCTTCCCAACGGTGGTAACCGTGGCGGGATTCGTCGTAGCGGATCCTAGGGGTTAATCACTTCGAGTATACTGCATACGCGTATCATACGCACATAATATTCTCATTGTCTGCATACCGTATTGACGATATAGACCCCATATTCGTCGTATTTGAGGTCATATCTACCCAAATATCAGCGTGAATATCATACGCGCCTAATACTCGCGCAGTATTCCTTGGCTGCATACCGTATCGACTCCAATATTGGCTTCATATTGGTGCAATATCAGAAGTGAATTGCCCTTTGAGCGGATCGCACCCACAAGGTTCTTTGCTTGCTGCACGAGGTTGACTGTGAGGTATTCAAAAGTTCCGTAAATGATAACTCCAACCCTAAAAGTCTGAGTACGCCATCAAATCGGGCGTCTAATTTTACATAAAAGTCCCTTTGACACCAAATTTCTATCTCATCACCGATTCAGGCTGCAAATTATTGAAAAACACCTATTTTTTCGCATGTTCAAAAATGGAAGGGGTCGTACCACCCCACCGTCACGAGATATAAAAAAACGGACCTCGGATTCGTGATCAGGGACAAAAGTTACCCCTTCGGACTAAGTTTCACGCAAATCGAAGAGGGGTCGGGGAATCTTTTCCCAATTTCATGTGAGTTGGTAGAGAATTACCCAAATATGATAAAGCTTAAGAGTAGAAGAACCCGTCAATATGAGTTAAGTTGCGTTTTCTGCTTTCCGTTGATTAAGTTCCGATCTCTTGCATAATTCATGACTGTTTAGTCTGTAAAAACATGAGTGGTAATCATCTAGAGTAGCACCGACCTCGCAGTAATGCACTGCATCTCAAATGGCGTTCACCATCTACGACAGCTTTCGTCCGATGGAGCTTTACCTCAAGTTCACCGGATTGCTTCCGCTCTTCTGGCGTAGCAATACCACCTTCGTCCAGCGATTCCTCAACTGGATCGTACTGGGCTTGAATCTCGCCACTTGCGTAGCCGTTTCCGACTGCATGCTGAAAAAAGTTTCCGCTAACGATTCCAACTTTTTCCGCCGTGGACTGATCCGCAAAGCGCTGAACTACTGTGTTCCAATCGTCATAACGATCGCGGGATTCTGTGTGGCATCTCGCTTCCGGAAGATCTTCAGCTTGCTGCATCAGGTTGATTACGAGGTATCAGTTTAGAAAGTTTCATCTGACGCCATCTTAACGGTCATCCTGTTCTAGCTCAGAACAGTTTGTCACTGCTTTGTGGATCATCAACGGCTGCGCAAACTGATAGTTCGTTTCATCGGAATCTACGTGGTTTGCTCTTGTACGGCGGTTTCGATTTACTTCTACAAAAACGTGCAACCACTCGTTGTCGTTGTCTGCAACGTACGGTACGAGATTTGCGTATTGGCACAGTGCAATGCGATATGCATCACCATCTGGCTCGTTTGGGTGCGTTTTGCAGAGGTGAACAATGTGTTAAGGTAAGCACGATCTTTGTTGGAAGAGTGATTTTAGCAAAAGTTCGTTAAAACTTTTCTCCCTACGAATAAACCAAATTTCGGAGTGTATGGTGGTGTGTCCCCACTAGGGTGCCCAGAATATGGGACTTTTTTTCAAAACCTCGCTCCACAAGCTGAATATTGTTCCTTGACCTATTTTAGGACTCTGGGCCAAATATAAGCAAAATCGGTCATCATTTACCAATTGATACTCGGAGGTGAAGTTTGTATGGAAAAAATCGAAAAAATGTATGGAAACCTCAAGTTTCTTACGGTTTGGTCTGCACGATGCACTACTTCCATCCAAATATTCCCAAAAGTGAGATTCTTATTGAAAATTTAGTGCTCTACAACTTTGTAGGACATACCAAATCTGTAAAACTCGATCCTGAAAAGTTATCAGCGATTTAAAAAGGTCATTTTTGTATGAAAAACTTTTTTTTTTGTCAACTTTAGGCTCGGGTATCAATGGGTTAATCTCATCTAATCTAATCGCTCAAAATGTACACAGATGCTTAAAAAACCCAAAAAAATCGATATTCACTTGTGGAGCAGGTGGTAATTTTTTCTGGGCACCCTAGTCCCCACGCTTCTTCCTCCCCTGTAGATTCAGAATTGTGTTGTTGTATAAACAGTCCGTGCCCAAACTCAACCTACTGCACAGAGGTCCAGATCGCAAAATTAAGTGGAAAATGGATTTTCCGATAAATGGTGAAGTTTTGGAGCTTTGGTGTCTTCAGAAGAGTTGTTGCAAATGGAAAGGGGCAAATTTTGGATTTGTTGAAAATTAGGGTGGTTCACTATTAGGATGATTTCAAAAATCTAACTTTTCTGGAATATTTTTGGGAATTTTTTAGTTTTCTCAAAAGTTGTTGGGCTTGCGAATCCAAGCAACTTTGTCGAAGACACCAATATTTTATCTCGTAATCTCGACTTCTGCCCTCATCTTAATCTGCCCTCAGATTGACAAAAATTGCCAAAAAGTAGATTTTTGGTCATATTTTGGGTTTCCATGTAAAATTATAATTTAAACCCGAAATATGACCAACAATCGATTTTTAGACAATTTCGGTCAATTCTGAGGGCAGATCCAGATTCAGCGGGCAAAATTACATAGAAAAACATATACTTGGAAAATTTTCGGATTTCGTTTGGGTTGTCCCATATGGTTTTCCCTTGAAAATTAGACTTTTTCAAATGAAGCTATCTTGAGTATAAAGAAAAACACCCCTTAGATTTTTTCAGAGTTTGTAGTGCTAGATTTCCTCTTTCAAATGCAACCTGGTTCTTAAAATTTGGCGCATTCTAATGCAATGGCTCACTACAAATGTTAATAAATGACAAGAAGAAGGCTAGGCGTTATCTAACCTAAGGCTTTCTCCAGGATTCCTTTGAAAGATTGGCTGCGCTAGGGTTTAATTAGATTAGATTAGAAAGAACTTTTCTTTAATAACAGCACTGTATACAGCCTTAACGTCATTCGATGTTACCTGCACATAACTCTTTCAAATCGTTTTTAATCTCCCAACTAATTGCACTTTGCACCTCGACCAATATTGAATAAGCCAATATTAGTTGCACGTCCGCAAATTCACCTCTGCTCCGCACGGGATCAGTCTGCAATGGGCCTTCAAGCGGATAGTAACGTTCACAGCAGCTTCCGGCCGCTGGAGATAGTACTGAAACTGAGTGGATTCCTGCCCATCTTCTGGCATGTCCGCCAGTGTCGACTCGCGCAACGTTTTCTCAACTGGGCCTTTTTGGCCCTCAATATCGTGTGCTGTCTGGTGGTGACAAACTACGCGTTGAATCCGCGTCACAAAAATCGCATAAACGATGGAAATTTCGCGCGTAATATCGTTATCTATGAACTTGTCGCCTACGTTACGCCCCTGGTCCTTATCGTGCTGGGATTTGTTTTCTCCGAAAAGATGAAGCAGATTTTTCACCAACTTTATCGAATTGACTATAAGGCATGTACAAATTATCAGTCATGATTTTAATAGATATCTAATGATATTTTCATTTTCTTTTAGATTAGTTATCTATCCTGTAACTCCATAAATCACCGCAGACAAAGAACAGTTATTGTCTCGTACACGATGGTCCACACTTGTTTATATTTAGTCATAATAACGCTTCATTTCTTGGCAAATCCTACCAGTTTAGTGGCTATGGTACTAACGATTCGCTACGAACTGTACATGGTTGCGTTTTGTGCTGAATGCCTTGCTGTGCTGTGGCTCGTTTGGATACGATTTGAAAAGCTCTGCAGAATTTTGAGGTAACATCTTAATTGTTTTTTTATGGCTTTTTTTTTAAACTGCATCATCCCGGTACTGGGATCGAACTCAGGATCTCTGCATTGAAAATCCAGTACGCCGCCAGGAACCTCGCGGTCATAGGAGCTTGGCAACTATTTTTTTTAACACATACTAACACACATATAGACATTCCCGATCAGGGTTAAATATCACAGGAATACCAAATTTTGGTATTACTTGGGCAAATAACAGAGACCAAAATGTGTCCTTGATTGCCCAGTAAAATATCTTAAAATACAATAAAATCATACCGAAATCATGTATGTGGAAGACCACAAGAATACAAAAACATGTTATAATAAGGGTAAAATAATACCACAACATAAAACCATTTCAATACCAAGTTGAGTTTTTCTGGATTTTAAAACATTGCTTGAATACCAAAACTTGGTATTGCCTTGGTTTTATTTTTTGGTATTCCCATGCCCTTGGAACATCAGATTTTGGTGTTCCTGTGGTCTTCCACATACATGATTCTGGTATGATTTCATGATATTTTACCATCTTGCTCAGGGCACATTTTGGTCGCTGTAATTGGCAAAAGTAATACCATAATTTGGTATTTTCATGCCATTTTTGCAGCAGTTGCAATTAGTGAAAAAACGGAAATTATGTCACAATGTTCCACATGCAACAGCAAAATCTACTCACCTGATGATTCCATGTTGTTCTCAGTGATATTCTTCGCCACATCGAATACATTTGTCATTGATGAACGGCTTATCCTTGAAGTTCTTGAAGCTTCTGAAAAATAACAAGATTGAAAAATAAATGTTATTAAATTAAACTGGATTCAAGTTATCAAAAATTCAATAATACGATCGATTGACTCGTTAATCAAAGTATTTTTTATCCCGATTAAGGGACATTGAAACGGTGTCAAAATTTTCTTAGTGGGTATATCAAAAAATTTAAAAATCATTTTTAACATTTTTGGTTTTCAAGTCAGTTTAGCGCAATATTAAAACAAAATTTTCTCATAGTTTCAGAAGAAATTGATAAAATACTCTAATACCAAAATAATACCAAAATGCGATATCCTGCCTATGAAAATTTTCCACAATTTCAAGTCATTTCTTTAGAGGGTATATAAAAAAAAAATTAAAATCAAGTTTGAGATTTTCGGTTTTCAATGAAGATTCGCTTTGAGACATCTTTTTAGCGCAAAATTAATTACCTTATCAAAATTGGTCAAAATTTTCCCATAATGATACCAGAGAAAGGTATTATTACGCATTTCCCTTTTTTATTACCCATGCTCGGGTAATCCTGCTCTATAAATGAACTTTCAATAGAAAGCTTGTAGACCATCAATTTCGCCTCTTGACATTACCCAATGTTATGCTTGTTTGAATCACTTCTACACTATTTCTCGAAAGGTCACCAAGAGTCACAGAGATAGCAAATTGTAGATTATGGTTGACTTGATATGGATAAATTAAATAATAAATGCTAATCAATATTGAAGTAGCAAACACATTGTTGCAACAACGTATCAATTTAAAACTCAGTGTAACTGAAGTATCATCAAGTAGTGCACCATGAGCATTCGCGTAGTTTCATGCGTTTACGAGTGCTTCCGTCCGCTGGAGCTGTTCTTAAAACTCACCGGATTTTTGCCGATATTTTGGAATGCCGGAAAGCCAAGCACCCGCCAGCAAATTGTAAACTGGATAAATCTGGTACTGAATGTAGTGATTTGCTTCCTAGTGTCACACGTTGGTTTGAAGCTCGAAAGAGAGCACCACATTGACGGAACCAACTTTGCCCGGAAAATCATCATCAATGAAGTGGTAACGTACGTTACACCACAAACTGGAATCGTGCTGGCTTTTGTTATGGCACGACGAGTGAAGAAAATCTTCCACAAACTGCATCAAATTGACTGGGAGGTTGGAGGCGAAATTGAAAAAAAAAACCTTCCCAA
This sequence comes from Culex pipiens pallens, assembly GCF_016801865.2. NCBI lineage: Eukaryota > Metazoa > Arthropoda > Insecta > Diptera > Culicidae > Culex > Culex pipiens. Next base: position 152,099,164 of record NC_068939.1, on the reverse strand, counting down.
AACTAGCTTTCTAATTTCTAGATCAGTTCCATTTCTATCACCTACATCAACTACCGCGAGCAAAGGCGAACCATCGTCACTTACACCAGTTTGCATGCAATTTTACAGTGCCTGATGATTCTGGTGCATTGTTACGTGTTTCCTGTTTCGGTGGTCAGCACAGTATGTGCCCTCCGGTACAACATCTACATGGTGGCGTTTGCCGCTCAAGTTCTGGCCGTACTGTGGCTCGTGTGGATTCGGTTCAACCGACTGTGTCGAGCTGTGAGGTAATAAATTGTGACCTGAACTAATAGTTTTGCCAATAAAATTTAGCTAATAAGTTTTATCTACCATGGTAACCAATTCGAAAACAAGGTTCTGGCTCTGAACATTCCCTTGTAGATTCTTTCTTCAAACACTACTCTAGAAAATTAATTATTGGAGTGAACTATATAACTGCTAATCATCCAAATAACACAACATCACTTTTTAAAGATGTTCTCTGAAGTGGTCTCTAGTTTCTACGGCAGCTTTCTTCCACTTGAGTGGTACCTTAAGCTTAACGGTTTCGTACCAATTTTCTGGAGTGAATGCTCTGTATGGTGGAAAAAAGTACTCAACTGGATATTTTTGGTTTTGAATTTTGCTGTTTGTACCATTACATCGTACCTTTCAATGGAATTCCCTCAACAGTTTGATTCCGGTCTGCAGAATAAAATTCTAGACAGTTCCATTATGAAATTTTTAATTTTTTGTGAACCAGCGGCGTCGATGATAATAGGGTTTTCTATGGCGAAAAAAATTCAACAAGTTTTTCGTGAGCTTTGCAACGTTGATTTAAAGGCAAATAAACCCAGCTGCATTAAAATTTCCCCATCAAACGATTTTCTTTCCATTTCAGTTGCGAATGATAGGTCAGGCCAGCCTAAACCGCCATTTTGTGCAAAGTTTACTGTTTCTGTGCTACTTGCTGACCGCTACAACCACACTCTCAATCACGTACCGCTGGTTTGTAGATTGGACCTTAGTGAAGGCGTTTTGTGACGTACGCTATGGACTGTACTTTGTGGCAAGTTGTGCCGAATCAATCGCAGTCATTTGGCTAGTGTTGGCTCGGTATCAGCGGCTCAATGAAGCATTCAGGTAAGATTAAACATGTTTCATTGAAACTAGTGCCAACTTTCCCAAGTAGCATTTGGCAACATGATAAATTTGACTAAGTCCAGTTTTTGTTTTGTTTTGCTGTAGAAACATAAAAATGACATTTTAGCAACAATACGTTGCAATGTTGCAAACCTTTCGAATTGAAAACAACTTTGCAACAATCCATTTCGTTTTGTAATCGAAACATATTGAAAACTTATTGGTTCCATTGTTGCAACATGTGACTTAGCCCGATTTGTGTGCTAAGAATAATATTGAAATCAAAAATCCTTAGATACAGTTCAGCCCAACCATTTGCCCTTTCATCAATTCATCCGTGGCTCAGTGGTAGAGGCAAGGTGTGAAGATCTGAAGGTACCAGTCCAGAATCCCGACAGGGGCACTTTAGTTTTTTTGTTAAAAAAGATTTTTTTTTGTTTCGCGCAAATTAAACGACAACATAATGGCAACATCATGACAACACAACAAACTACTTTACCGACATATTTAGACAAACAAATTGTTTCTGGAACTTCGTCGTAACAAAGTTGAAACAAGCGGCTAAATGTTGCCAACACAAAATTTTCGTGCGCTTTTTAGGGCACCACGAGTGTTCTAACTATGTTGTGATAGCACATTTTGGGTGTTACGAAATAGTTGCATTTAAGGATCCGCAACAAAAAATGTTACTTGGGCAGACTTAGGCTCAAATATGCTATTTTGCATTATTGGTTTCTCAATGCAAGTCTCCTTACACATTTGGCGGCTGTCCATAGAAAAGTGCTATGCTAACGTTAATAAATCAGTATCTTGAGAAGAAATTTTCTGATCGATTTGGGGTCCTCGACAAAGTTGTATTTTTTTTATCGCTTTGGTCTTATTCAATCCGTTTTGAAGTCCCATAAATCTCTATTTAAAATCAGCCAGATTAGTTAAGTACTTCAAAAGTTATGCTAAAAAAAACGATCATGACTACATTTCCGAAGAATGTAAAAGGGTGGATTTTGTAAGCCTTGTTATACATTTTTAGAAAGGTATTGAAAATACCTTTCCAACGAGCCCAAAACATTGAGGATCTGACAACCGTATTAAAAGTTATTAGCACTTAAGTGTTATTTATCCCGAGCAGACGGAAATAACTTGGGAATAACATTTTTTGTTATTTGAAAATACTTGGCCAATAACATTTCATGTTATTTATAACAAGATTTGTTATTCGTCGTTATGATTTTTTTGTTATTGGATTGTTATTGTAATAACAGACTAATAACATGTTTAGTTATTCTTCGAACAAATCTTTGTTATTATTTTTTGTTATTTTAACAACTAATCCGATCATCCCAATAACAGTTGGAGTTATGCTTCCATAACAAAATATGTTATTCCAAAGTTGTTTTGGCTTTCAACCAATATCAGACCAATAACAAATTTTGTTATGATAACATAAACTGTTATTAAACTCTTATGCAAAAATTGATTTTTCAAGAAGAATTCATAACATTTTCTGTTATTTTAACAGTATTTGTTATTGAAATGGCATGAATTTTGTTATTACCGTCTGCCCGGGATACACTTTTTGGAGAACGAAAACAGAGATTCTGAAAAATTAAACAGAGGAATTTGTTGCTCACTTCTGAGTGTAGATTAAGTTAAGTGCAGCTATTTCTCAAGTGGTAAATGATGTATATTATTACTTGATGCTCCTAGCTTCAATGCACTACCTGATTATTAGTCAGTTTAAAATGACGTCTGCACCCAACTGGCAGTCGCATGATTGTGATGCATGGCGGAATGAAAGTATATCAGAATCTGCATGAAAACTGTCCTCATGCATTTTTTGCGATATAGGGGTATGACATTTTTGCCCGTTACCGACAATTATCGACATTACCGACGGCTTTTTGGTTGTATTTCACAAAAAAAAAACACTTAGCAGAACGAGGATTGAACCACCAACTTCTTGGTTACTGATCCGACACGCTACCACCGCGCCATGGACACTTGATGAAAAGTGAGTGAAAGAGCACCAACATATGCTTCTCTTTGGAGTGTTGCTCAGGGACGGGCCAGCATTATATGTGTTGGTGCGAACTGCAGATCGCTGACATGTTTACACGCGGGCAAAAATGAGCTACGGGCTTGCTGCAAAAAATGTTATAAAATGTGAAATTTTGCAAGGTTCAATCAATAGAGAAAGGTTACCGGATCTTTACAAACTTAAATTTTCATTCCAGCTAACACTAATCAGAAAGTCGAATTTGAACTATAAAAAGCACACTGTTAACATAATAAGTTTTCTACTGAGCTGCATCTCGATGGGGTTGATTATATCTTTGACACTGTTCAAAATATATACCGGCGTCACCCCAATGCTGTGCAACTTTCGATTTCAACTATACATTATTGGAGTCTGTGCTCAATTCGTCGTACTGAACTGGTTGATAGTCATCCGTTTCCAGAAGTTGAACGCAACGTTTAGGTAACTATAGTTTTGTGCTTTTGCAGGTTCTCAGGTGCCTGGATTCGGTGGTGCAGTGGTAAGCGCGGTTGCCTCTCAGCCCAGTTGGCCTGGGTTCGATCCCAGAATGTCTCAAAGGTCGAGACGAGATTTATATGATCACGCCTTCCGTTGGACGGGGAAGTAAATGTTGGCCCCGGTCTAACCTAGAGGTTAGGTAGTTAGCTCAGTCCAGGTCGCCTCCCTGGGACCTGTCTCGGTAGAGTCACTGATTGGCAGTTGGACTGAATATATTTTTATCATTTTTCAGGATATCTTACGAAAAATATCCTTGATATCAATTAACAGGATACTGAGATATTCTTCAAGAAACGGATTTAGTTAAATCAATTAAACTAATAGTTAAATCAATTAAACTAATAGTACCATATTTCTCCATCTAAATGAAGTCCCAATACATTTTGCTGGAGACGCTTGGTGCTTAATGTTCAATAAGTTAACCGATTCCGATTATTTTGTTTTATCAAAAAATCATGTCTCGGAATCTATTTCATTTTAAGGTATATTACGTAAATAAAAACCCTAAAAAATCATTGAAAAATAACATACCAAAACAGAGCTTCGTTACGAGCAATTGTCACAATGATATCTAGATTCGAGAAAAAAAGCAAAAACTGCTCGACCGGAAGTGGTCTATTTTTTGCCTTCCCCACTGAAGTACGACAATAATCCTGATCTTAAAATAAACTTTTCACAGAAAGCTCGTAGACCCACCTTCATGTATACCTATCGACTCAGAATCGAAAGCTGAAAAAATGTCTGTGTGTCAAACCAGTTGCACTCGATTTGGTTTAAGGTCCCATACGTACCGTCATCAGGGGTGACATTGGGTCTGGGGGGTGAGATTGGGTCCTACAAAAATGCGGAAATTTGTATGACCCAATCTCACCCCCCAGACCCAATGTCACCCCTGATGACGGTACCTATTGATTTTTATAAAGTTTCAATAAGTAGTTCAAAAGTTATGTTTGAAAATTTGTTTTTGTAATTCTCCGGATGTTGAATAAGTGACCGGAAATCGACTCGAATACCATCATGTTATCGTTGGTAAGGTAAGGGGAGAGGGGGTAATATGCACCCCCTAACGGAATACTGAGATTTCTCAACCATAACAGCATTTCTGTGGAAGAATTTTGTTAGATGTTCTAAAACAACTAATATTCTTCGTCATCCATGTGTAAAAAGTTTTGAAAAACCTCAAAATTGTTTAAAAATGCAAAATAAAAATATTTTTGATTCATTCCAAACAATTTGTCATGTGGGGCAAAATGCACTACAACAACGGGGCAAAATGCAACGGGTAAAGGCAGTTTTCACTAGTCACCACTAGATGGCACCGCTGTTTTTACAAAGGAGCATCACAGCGGTGCATTTTGCCCCGACCACGCTCATTGCATAGAATTCAATTAAAATTACATTTTTTAGTGTTTTTGGACTCATCTATCCATAGAATAACTATCGAAATCAACACTTACAATATCAATTAATGCTTTTTATATTGTCCAAAAATCATATTGAAAGTTCAATGAAAATTCTTGATTCTTGAGATTTTTTTAAAAGTTTTAACAGTTTTGGGATCCTCATTTTGATTAGTTTGAAGAACAAAAATTAGAGCGTCCAATTTCCCGGGGTCACAAAATTCCCGGGAAACGGGAAATTTTCAACAAATTTTCCGGGAAATCCTGAGAATTCCCGGGAAATTAGAAATTTATTGAAAATTGTTCTGATCTTGGTTTTGATTAATATTTTGCAACAAAATAGTATAAAATAGCAACTATAATGGTAAAAATAAGTGTTAGCGTCAATGAATGCCTTGGCTGCTTGTAAAAAAAACATACAACTTCAAGAAAATATAAATTAGGGTGGGTCATTTTTTTCGAAAGTGCTCGGATCCGGCTGAAATAAAGTTTACCTTGTAGAGGGTACCCATAGGGACTCTCAACCCAAATTTGAGCTCATTTGGTTGAAAACTGGCTTGTCGCTCGGGGGTTAAAGTTTACATGGAAATTACTATGGAAAACGCGAGCTTTAACTTCAAACGCTCCTACAGGCTAAGCGACAAACTATAGTCCACACTTACACTAAATAGCCGTGTCGGGGGTGGTCCAAGGAACATTTTTCTCTAAGGGTTCATGGTCATCCGTTCAACCCTGAGCAAAGCAAAACATCCGGCGACGCCGGAATCCTTCGAAATCTCAGTTTTAACGGTCAACGCATGCTACGAAACTATGACAGAAGCATTGTTTGAATGAATGAAAAACGCGACGCCGAACGTCAACAAACTAAAATAAAAGTAACAAGTGAGGGGTTGCGCTCTCCCAAAAAGGTGTTTTTACTTGAAAATATGGTAATAAAATTTAATAAGCAATTTGAAAATAAAATTCAGCGGATCGGATCAAAAAGCTAAGCTCTGATGAGTCCAGTTTCAGATCAAGTGGAAGGGCTGCGACTAGAGGGTGACGAGCGGGAATTCCCGGGAAAAATTTCCCGGGAAATCGACCATTTTTGGACCTCTCGATTCCCGGGAAATTTGACCGAGAGTCCCGGGAAATTTTATACTTAGCAGTTACACCCCAAAAATCACAGAGTTTTTTTTAAAATTATTTTCATTTATTATTTCTAAGAGGGAAAACCCTTTTCAAAAAATTCAATTTCCATATCCTCTCTAGAGCATAGCTATTCTCATTTTTTTTATAAATTCTAAGTATGTTAATTTCACTGTTTCAATGTAATTTCCTTTTTTGATGTCAATAAGTCATCAACCAGATTATATTTTGGAAAAAAACTCAGTTAATCTGTAAAGATTGCCTTAATCTTTGTTAAGGTCCGCCAATTGTGAACATTCGGGTTTTCCTGATAAATGTAAATATTTCTTCAATGAATATTTCAGTTGACATTAAAGAGGAAAAAAAACAAGTTCAAATTGTTGTTTTGAGTCGTTATGTATCATAATGCAAATTATATATTTGCTATTGTTTTACTTCACAAAAATCTAATACAGTGGACTGTATGGCTGTCGATCTTCTCGATATCAATATTACTCCAGCTGTCAATAAATTTTTCAGTCCCTTCAAACAGATTGCTTTGATTTTCCGTTCTATAATTTGATAACCTCCGCTCTCGACGGTCCCTTCAATATCGACAACGAAAGAGTCCACTTGACAAGTTCTTGCAACAAGCTTGCGCAACTTTTGAAAAATCACTCTGTGCGAATTTAACATTTTAAACTAAAATTTTAAGTCCCAAAAAGCACAAAAAGAGCTTGTATTTGCAGATTCAGAAAAAAAATCTAATGGTTGAAATAGTTCCTTAAAATAATGAGGCTACTTAAATTAACGTTTCTTTGAATAAGTATATATTAATTGTAACTGAATTCATTGAAAAGAAACAAATTTGTGACCTTTCCTTTTTAAATTATTGTATCTATGCTCTAATTATTATGTCTATTGGCACAATTGGCATAGTAAAAAAAAAACTCCCGGGTCCCGGGAAATCCCGGGAAATGGTCAAATTCAACTCTCGATTCCCGGGAAATTGAAAATCTCGAGAATCGTCACCCTCTAGCTGCGACGATTCCGAAAACTCCTGGGAACCGGAGGAAAATCTCAACTGCCAAGATCTTCTGGAAAAATTTGCGCGCGAGGAAGGCGAGAAGTGGGCCAGCAGCCACGGCAAGCGATCTTCGACGGACTCTTACTCAAACATGGATCGGGCCGGAGAAGATGTTGAGAAAGCGCCACCGAAACTCTAGTGTCTGCCAATAGCGTCGAGAAGTTTGACGCTGGAGTACATAGCCCCACCTCCGGTGGTTCCGGTTAAACGCACAAAGGCCAAAAACGGAATCGAAAAGGACACGTGGCGGAGAAGTTGAAAGGAGTGACCGAAGAGGACGGCGAAAGGCTGTTCCTGGTTCACTGGAAGAGAGTCGATGAGGTGGAACTGGTTCAGTCCAGGATCGTTCAGAACGTGCTTCGAAGCTACAAGAGCCGTACCATCTGCAACAGAGCGACCAAAAATAGCGTGCAATAGAAGTTCAAGTAATACAATGTTAAAGATATTGATGAAACTTGAATAAAATAACTTTTATTGGTCTTCAAAATAAATGAAAAAAGCTATATTCTTAAGTATGTTTCTCACAAATAAGCAGGTAAGCTGATCATAACCGCTTCATAAAGGCCAATCCATCCCTGTTCTGTCCTTCCCGTTGGCTCTTCCGGAGAAAATCCGCCGATGATGCTGTGGCCCAAACCGTCTATTCCGCTGACCCTGTGCGTCGACCAACCGCGTCCCTCCATAAAGTCCAACCGTAACTATCTCCACGTGTCCTGTCTATCCCGAAGACTCCTTCCGTGAACCCCTCGCCATCGATTCCGCTGGCCATGTGCGACGATCAACCTGTAAAACGATAATTTTGAATCATTTGTTATTTAAAGCAAAAAGTAAAAACAATACTGATGAACCGTTCTTTTCTGCTTCCATTTTAGTTTGTTGACGTTCAGCGTCGCGTTTTTCATTCTTTCAAACAATGCTTCTGTCATAGTTTCGTAGCATGCGTTGACCGTTAAAACTGAGATTTAGAAGGATTCCGGCGTCGCCGGATGTTTCGGCTTTGCGCAAGCTCAGGGTTGAACGGATGACCATGAACCCTTAGAGAAAAATGTTCCTTGGACCACCCCTGACACGGCTATTTAGTGTAAGTGTGGACTATGGTTTGTCGCTTAGTCTGTAGGAGCGTTTGAAGTTAAAGCTCGCGTTTTCCATAGTAATTTCCATGTAAACTTTAACCCCCGAGCGACAAGCCAGTTTTCAACTAAATGAGCTCAAATTTGGGTTGAGAGTCCCTATGGGTACCCTCTACAACAGGGTGGCCACCTCGGGAAAAAACCGGGAAAACCGGGAAAAACCCGGGAATTTTTATCACCGGGAGAAAACCGGGAAAAACTCGGGAATTCGACAGACAAACCGGGAAAATATTTTAAGTTTAGTTAAAATTCGACAATTTCCTCTTAAATGACTTCAACGTATACTTTTCTCTACTAGAATATTATTCTAGTTATTCTAAAAGAAGAATTCGGGAAAATAATGTTTGAATTTGAATTTGACTCAAGCTACTAGGCTTTGGTTGTTTTTTTTCTGTTGAGTATTCCATGATATATTTCTTAGGCGAGGGGGGAGAAGCAACTACGATTACCACTACACCACCGGACCAGGTTAAAAAAACAAATGTATGATAAGCTGCAATTTTTCCGATCAAGTTCGCGGTTCAATAGAAAATTTACTCAGCGCTATGATTTTTGAAGTCTTATTTCAATAAGTATTGAATTTCATAAGCACAAAAAAAAATTATTTTTGTTTTACTATGTATTTCAATATCAACTTGAGTGAGCACAGCAGCCAAGGAAGTTGTTGTCTTTTCATTCCAAAATTGTCAAACTTACGGATTTAACCCTTCAACAATATGATTGTAAAAAGAGTCAAAATCTGCTTTATTTTTTTTTTTGTAAACAGTAACTTTAGGGAATAAATAACCGATAGTTCCCAGAATTTCGAAGATACTAAAATGTGCGTACCGAAAATCGTGGTGCAAAAAGCTTAGCTTGATGTGCGCCGTTAAAAATAAGCATACAATTCAGACTCGATTATCCGAAGGCCTCGGAAAAAAATAAAAAATGTAATATATTGAAATAAAAAGCCACAGTTTCAACATTTGCATGGAAAAAGTGTTTTAAAATGCATTTTACACTAGTTCAGTTGTTTTGCAATCATTAGTTTTAAAATAATGTAAAATTTGACGAAAACAAAAAAAATAGCGAAAAAAATAAAAAACATCGAAAATTTTCCAAAATTTTAATGATTTTTAAATCAACCCAAACATGCTAAAAATGATTCTGAACGCAGGTGAATGGTTCTAAAATTAATTTCAGTTGATTCCATTTAAATTTTCCTTATAATTTTGAAGTTTTTTGAAAAAAATTGCCCCCTGATTTTTCGTGCCAATTTTGAAGGGAGGAGACAAAAACTTTAAATAAAATTTGTACCAGCCTTAAATATTTTAAAATGATTAAGAACTATGAAATCCAAGATGGCGGCCAAAATGGCTGAAATGAAATATTGAAAAAGTGCATTTTTAAATTTAATAGGCAATCAACAATCAATTAAGTCGCTGAACTCGAATTTGATGTTAAAAGTAAGAAAATAAAAAAAATACGAAATGTTTTTTATTGTTCAAACCTTCGGATAATCGAGACGGACTGTTTACAATTTTTACTGTAAAACATTCGGTGGAATTTCAAAAATCTGTTTTCTGTAGAATTTTATAAGTTGATTTTTGGCTTTCTCAGTCAAACAAATTTTTAAGGACAAATTGCTATGAAACTTTGTGCTTGTGATTTTAAATCAGATTTGAGTACTTTTGTATAATTTTAAAATGTCGGAAATATTTGGTATATAAGATATTTTTATATAGTTATCTTTTAAATTTGAATTTTAAAATAACAAAATATTTAGAGTTTAACTGCATAATAGTCATTTCAATACAAACAGTCACTTTTTATTTTTATTCTATTGAGTTTTTGTTGGGTTTTATTTAATTCTCATCTGAAAATTCCGTAAAAAAAGATTAACTGAATTTTGACTGTTTCGGTTGTGTTGTTCAGAAAATCGCAGCAAGGTCAATTGATTTTTTACCATTACTCAAAAATTTAAAAACATCCAAACATGTTTATTTTTTCTTTTTTTCAATAAATTTGGCACGGCTCATACAAAGGATGTATCGAGAATTATGTTTATGTTTGCGCGATGAGGTTTTTTTTTTGACAGTTCCTTTTTTTCTAGAAATCATCTCATCAATACCTAAATCCTTGCCGAAGATACTAAATCGATCAGCAAAAAATGTTTTAATTTTCCGATTGTTTAAATATATGGCACTTTTTCTCTTGAAGAATCGTTCTTCTTGAATTTACAAAAGCTTTTTCAAAGAAAACTGAAGAGTACACCATATTCTTGATTTACACAACGAAATGGGGGTGTTTAAATCGAGAATCGTTTAAAAAAAGAATATCGATGACTTAAATTGAGAACCTGACTTAAATCAAGAATCTTTGGGAATTCGTAATTTGTCGGAGTATTTTCAAAATGTTTCAATTGTATTTTGTTAAGTTATGTAATTAAAACATTTCAGCATGGTTTTGGAACACCTGCGATGTTCTAGTCTATCCGAAACTTCCGGGAATTTTGTGCAACTGGCTTACCAAAGAAACAAGTCGAAACTTCATAATTTTGACGACGGATCCTACCCAGACTACTCCAACGAGTGCGGTAGGCTACAGTACATTGTTCTAACAACTTATTGGGATGATCTGGGTCATCCAAGGACTCCCTGGAGTTATGACCTGTGGGTCTACCACCGTAACAAGCCAGAGGTCGACGGTTTTCGACCCCAGAACATACCCGCATAGCTTCAGTGAGTATGGTAGACTACTTTCCAGATGTGTTTGGATGTCCTGGGTCGTCCAAGAACTCCCTGGAGTTAAGATCTGAGGGTCTACCGCCGTAACAAGCCAGAGGTCGACGGTTTTTGACCCCGGAACATATCCGCATAGCTTCAGTGAGTATGGTAGACTACTTTCCAGATATGTTGAGATGTCCTTAGTCATCCAAGAACTCCCTGGAGTTAAGATCTGCCAGTCCACCACCGTAACAAGCCAGAGGTCGACGGTTTTTGACCCCGGAACATATCCGCATAGATTCAGTGAGTATGGTAGACTACTTTCCAGATGTGTTGAGATGTCCTGGGTCATCCAAGGACTCCCTGGAATTAAGATCTGCAGGTCTACCGCCATAACATGCCAGAGGTCGACGGTTTTTGACCCCGGAACATATCCGCATAGCTTCAGTGAGTATGGTAGACTACTTTTCAGATGTGTTGAGATGTCCTTAGTCATCCAAGAACTCCCTGGAGTTAAGATCTGAGGGTCTACCACCGTAACAAGCCAGAGGTCGACGGTTTTTGACCCCGGAACATATCCGCATAGCTTCAGTGAGTATGGTAGACTACTTTCCAGATGTGTTGAGATGTCCTGGGTCATCCAAGGACTCCCTGGAGTTAAGATCTGTGGATCTACCGCCGTAACAAGCCAGAGGTCGACGGTTTTTGACCCTGGAATATATCGGCATAGCTTCAGTGCGTATTGTTGACGTATTTTTGTGTTTGGATGTCCTGAGTCATCCAAGGACTTTTTGGAACATCCCAACATACCAGGAACGAAGTCTACAATACACATTGAAGCTATGCGGGTATGTTCCGGGGTCAAAAACCGTCGACCTCTGGCTTGTTACGGTGGTAGACCCACAGGTCATAACTCCAGGGAGTCCTTGGATGACCCAGGACATCCAAACACATCTGGAAAGTAGTCTACCATACTCACTAAAGCTATGTGGGTATGTTCCGGGGTCAAAAACCGTCGACCTGTTGCTTGTTACGGTGGTAGATCCACAGGTCATAACTCCTGGGAGTCCTTGGATGACCCAGGATATCCAAACACATCTGGAAAGTAGTCTACCATACTCACTGAAGCTATGCGGATATGTTCCGGGGTCAAAAACCGTCGACCTCTGGCTTGTTACGGCGGTAGACCCTCAGATCTTAACTCCAGGGAGTTCTTGGACGACCCAGGACATCCAAACACATCTGGAAAGTAGTCTACCATACTCACTGATGCTATGCGGGTATGTTCCGAGGTCAAAAACCGTCGACCTCTGGCTTGTTACGGTGGTAGATCCAAAGATCTTAACTCCAGAGAGTCCTTGGATGACCCAGGACATCCAAACACTTCTGGAAAGTAGTCTACCATACTCACTGAAGCTATGCGGGTATGTTCCGGGGTCAAAAACCGTCGACCTCTGGCTTGTTACGGCGGTAGACCTGCAGATCTTAACTCCAGGGAGTTCTTGGATGACCCAGGACATCTCAACACATCTGGAAAGTAGTCTACCATACTCACTGAAGCTATGCGGATATGTTCCGGGGTCAAAAACCGTCGACCTCTGGCTTGTTACGGCGGTAGACCCACAGATCTTAACTCCAGGGAGTCCTTGGATGACCCAGGACATCCAAACACATCTGGAAAGTAGTCTACCATACTCACTGAAGCTATGCGGGTATGTTCCGGGGTCAAAAACCGTCGACCTCTGGCTTGTTACGGTGGTAGACCCACAGGTCATAACTCCAGGGAGTCCTTGGATGACCCAGATCATTCCAATAAGTTGTTAGAACAATGTGCTGTAGCCTACCGCACTCATTGGAGTAGTCTGGGTAGGATCCGTTGTCAAAATTTTGAAGTTTCGACTTGTTTTTTTGTTAAGCCAGTTGCACAAAATTCCCGGAAGTTTCGGATGGACTAGAACATCCCAGGTGTTCCAAAACCATGCTTAAATGTTTTAATAACATAACTAAACAAAATACAATTGATACATTTTGAAAATACTCCGACAAATTACGAAATCCCAAAGATTCTTGATTTAAGTCAGATTCTCAATTTAAGTCATGTTCATTCTCATTTTAAGTCATGACTTAAAAAAAGTTGTGTAAATCGAGAATCGTTTAAAAAAAGGTGACTTAAAAAAAGAATATGGTGTATTTGCATAAATGTTGTTGTCTTTTAAAAATCTTTTCTACCCATACTCATACCCAACATTGTAAGTGCTATTTCCTGCTTTCCAGTTATAATTTATGTAATTCTCAAATTTAATACAAAACGATTTTTTATTGATTTTAAGTTAAGAAAAATTGTGGAGCATGGAGATGAAAAATCACAAGAATTACGGAAATTAAGGATATGGACTAAAACCTGTTAAAAAAGGCTTCTTACTTTTTGTTCTCAATTTGAAAGCTTTCTTGAGAAATAAAAATATTGAACCAAATTTATACGTTGTGTATACGTTCAAAAAGAATTTTGATACTAACGTCAGTCTATAAAAAAAATGTAATTTGATTTAAAACTATATGGAAAAATTCTTTCAAGCCTCGGGAGAAAACCGGGAAAAAACCGGGAAATTGAAAATCCAAAACTGGTGGCCACCCTGTATTATACACTTAGGAGCCCAGGGCGGCGAAGTCCTTGTAGATAAAAAGGAAGACAATAGTGGTTGGTACTAGCAATGGTGGCCGACAGCTGTAAAGTCAACTTCGTTCTTTTTTTTCTGTAATTTTTCGAACACTTTTAAACAAATTAACCTAATTCTCCTAGCAAAAATCCTCTTCGATACATTTAATGATACCAATTCAATTTTCATCCAATTTGGTCACGGTAAACAAAACGTTTAAAAAAAATCAATTTTGATCTTGGCGGAAAGAGTTACCTTATTTTCAAATGACATTAAACAAATTTCGTTTAAAAAGCATACACAAATTTTAATAATTTTCATTTCATAATATTGTAATTTGGGCAAAAAGCCCAACAAATGAACAAGATCTATTCCTAGTTGTGAATGCTTCAGAAATTAATATCATCTGAAATAAATCTTGAAATAAAGTTCCATAAGAACAGTAAATTGAATTTAATAAAATAAAATTAAGCTCATTAATTTTTTTTTGTAACTTTAAAAAAATTACCGAAAACTTAATAAAAAAGTCAAAGTAGTTATGTCACAGACATAACCGGAATGGCGTAGACTACGTAAAGTTTTGAGATGTGGACATAGAGTTTTCCATAACTTAATTTTGAAGAATTAGCTAGATACTTGAAATACATTAACGGAATAAGATCGTAAATGGGAGATGGACCCCCCAACAAGACAGAACTTACACACTCCAGTCAACTCAATCGGACCGCAACTGCCATGTAACCATACTTTGAATGTGTTGGTAAATCTTTGACTAGAAAGCCTTATTTAAACAATGGAAACATCGAATGGAGGAGAGAAGAACGAAAAACGATTTTTTCGCGAACCGAATGATAGTTTGGCAGCATAATATGGGGGAGAGAGAGGGGTTGGGGGGGAGCAGCCTCAGAAAGCTGTGCAATCCGTCACCCCCAAAGACCAACACTAGTTCCTGAAATGCATTTCACCGACTCATCACGGGTGGGACGAGAGACGGGGAGTGAGGCAACTCCGAAGAGTTGGGAAGTCTTCACCCCCTTCCTGATTGTTTCACAACCACGGCTTGACCCACGAGAGGCAACTGTTCGGCGAGAAGGCAGCAGGCGCGCGCCTCATCTTGTTGCTGCCTCGTCCCGGGTGGGACGATCCAAACGGTCCGGCCATCGAGAGGCAACTGGCTGACGGTGACGACGAGAAGGCGATGCGCACTTCTTTTGCAGTTCTGGTCCCTCTCTCTCCTGCTGCTGCTGCTGCTGCTGCCGGTCCGACGTCTAAAACGTGAATGATGGTCTGAAATCTGGCGCAGTTTCTTATATATGTTTTCGGCCCGCTACTTCCCCTCCTTTTACGCGACCGGTACCGGTCGCGCTGCTTGTGTGATTTTCCCCTCAAAATAGGTACTTGACCTTCCCGTCCGTGAGTGGGAAGCGCTCATTTTGCTTGCAAAATCTCTGCATTTTGAAAACATTTTAAAACATTGAGTTGTTACAATAGTAAAACTATTTTGCCAACATTGAAAATTTAATAGCAAATTGCTGAATAATTTTCGAATCGAATGGAACCAAAATCGTGCCGATTCGATTTGAGGGAAGGAAGATATAAGCGATTGACGGATGACGCAGTATTCCAGGGCCTTCGGCATGGGTTTTTTGGAATGGCACCCCAGTACCTTCGACAAAGACGTAAGTCTACGTCAATACTTCAACTTGAATTTCGGGAATTCCCGGGAAATTTAGAAATTTTCCGGGAAACGAGAAATTTTTTTTTCGAGAAATCCCGGGAATTCCCGGGAAATTTTTCCCGGGACGGGAAATTGGACGCTCTAACAGAAATCAATATTATTGATCCTCAATTCAAATCACTCGGTTTTCGTTGAACACGACCCATGTCAGGTTGAATTAAATGCTTTCAAACATTACATCATCAATTATGCAAACACGGAAAGCCATTCTATTTTGCTAATTGTTTGAAGAATTCAGTCAGTTTGCTCAAAATGGTCACCAAACAAGTCACGAATATCGTTGACTGCTTTCGTCCGTTGGAATGGTACCTTAAACTAAACGGAATAGTTCCAATTTTTCAGGACCAGAAAACAGTTTGGTGGAAGATATTTCTAAACTCGATTTATCAGTCACTTAATTTTGTTACATACATCGTAACAATATGTACTTCTTTGGATTATTACCATTCGTACATTAATGACTTGCGAAGTGAAATTCAAAAAAGTGTTTTCTTCAAGATTATATATGTTTTCTCGCTAACCGTTTCGATAATAATGGGATCTCTATTGGCTAACAAAGTTAAGCGAATCTTACAAGAACTGAACGAGGTAGACAATAAGGTGATAACTACACAAAAAAATCGCGCAGAAAAATAACTCAAATAAATTCTAATGTTTCAGCTGCGTATAATTTGCAACGTTAACTTCAATTATAGTCACCACCGGCAAAGAATATTGCAATGTCTAGCTGGTTGCATGTTTGGTGCAATCATAGTTCTGGTAACGCAAACCTGTTTACTTGACATGCCCGTTGCAAAAATGATCTGCGACATACGTTATCAGTGTTACTTCATAGCTAATAGTGCTTACCACTGCACGGTGATGTGGCTGGTGTGGATCCGACTGCAGTGGCTGAACCATGCTTTCAGGTAATGATTAAGCTTATGTTTGTGTAAAGATTGAATTCCATAATTTTATACCAAATTACCTATTTCAACAAGATTTTTCAAAGTTTCCTGTTTCATCCTTATGCCGAGGAGTTGTCAAGCAATTAAGTTTAGTGCAGCAACAACAGTGTTAAATTATGTATATTATTCATTATCTTGGAAGTATTAGCTTCGAACCAAGACAGGATTATTACCCAGTTTAAAATGCCGTTCGGTGCGGTAGCTACTGTCTACGACAGCTTTCGTCCTTTGGAGTGGTACCTTAAATTTAATGGTTACATTCCCATTTTCTGGGATGATGAAACAAAGTGGTGGAAGTTACTGTTGAACTGGTTGAATTCCACACTCAACGTTGCTATTTGTTGCATAGCAGTTTACATTTCACTCGAATCATATGAACGAAACTTTACTCACTTGGATTATGAAATTCATAAGAGCAACCTGTTTAAAAGTATATATTTGTTGGAACCAGTCATCTCCATTATTGCGGGGATTTTTGTGGCCAGCAGATTGCGGAAAATTTTGCGAGAATTTCACAATTTCGACTACCAGGCACGGGTTACCTGAAACTTTTCCCTGGACGATACTCATTCATCTTACTCTACTCTTTTTTTAGCTGGTAACGAGCTATCATACAAAACTTAACCACCGTCACCATCGGGCTTGGATTTTGAAGGGTGTCAGTGGTTTTGCGTTTTACACAACTGTGGTAACAGTTGGTTCACACTGTTCAACGTTGGAGTTTACCTTTAGTAAAATGTTGTGGGATATACGCTACGGACTTTACTTCATGACAAACAGTGCTGAAGTAAACATAATCATGTGGATGGTGTGGATTCGATTGAAGACGCTGAATGATGTGATGAGGTAAATAATTATCAGGAATTTAACAACTATCATAGATGCTTCACTAGGGTGTAATAACAAAATCGATTTTCCAGCACAGCATTTTTTCAGTTCCTTTTGGGGTCCTAAACAACTCCCCAAAGTTTGAGATCGATTGGTTAAGTCCTCACTTTGCGCAAAGCAATTCAATTTTCTATGGGAATCCGTATGGGAAAACCCTATTTTTTGGACTTTGGTATTTATAAAATACACGTTTCACGCTATATTAAAACCGGAATCATATTTCGATGCTCTAGAAGGTGCTCTTACAACTTTCCCGAAGAGTGTATCTTCTTTCAGAGGCAAGCTAGCACCATACTCTCTTCGGGAAAGTTGAAGAGCACCTTCCAGAGCATCCCAATATGAATCCAATTTTAATATAGCGTGAAACGTGGATTTTATAAATACCAAAATCCAAAAAATAGGTTCTTTCCATTCAAATTCCCATAGAAAATTGAATCGCTTTGCACATAGTGAACACTTAACCAATCGATCCCAAACTTTGGGGAGATGTTTAGGACCCCAAAAGGAATTGAAAAATTGCTGTGCTCGCGAAATTTGGACAACTTTATTTTTTTTTTCATACAACCATATTACACCCTAATGCTTCACCCTTCATTTTGTTGCATTTTTTAGCTGTATTAGCCGCTTTTTGAATTCTTGAATTTATTTGAATTTCGCTCTAGTCACAGACGTTGATTTGTTTTGTGGAGGTTTTTAAACCGTCTAACTTTGTGTCGCAATTTGTCCCACTTTTCATTGATCTAGAGTGCTCATTAGGGTGTAATATGGGTGTAATATGCAACAGCAATTTTTCAGTTCCTTTTGGGGTCCTAAACAACTCCTCAAAGATTGAGAACGATTGGTTAAGTGCTCACTTTGCGCAAAGCGATTCAATTTTCCATATAAATTTGTATGGGGAAACCCATTTTATTCGATTTTGATTTTTTTTTAATCCATGTTTCACGCTATATTTAAACCGGATTCATATTCGGTTGCTCTGGAATGTGCTCTACAACTTTCCCGAAGAGAGTATGGTGCTAACTTGCTCCTATAAAAAGATACAGCGTGTTCAAAACTCGTCTAAAACGTGTTTTTTGCTCGAAAATCACGTTTTAGACGAGTTTTGAGGACGCTGTATCTTCTTTCAGGAGCAAGTTAGCACCAAACTCTCTTCGGGAAAGATGTAGAGCACATTCCAGAGCATCTGAATATGAGTCCAGTTTTGATATCGCGTAAAACGTGGATTTTTAAACAACAAATTCAAAAAAATGGGTATACCCATACAAATTTATATAGAAAATTAAATCGCTTTGCGTAATGTGAGGACTTAACCAATCTTTCTCAAACTTTGGGGAGTTGTTTAGAAGCCCAAAAGGAACTGAAAAATTGCTGTGCTGGAAAATCGATTTTGTTATTACACCCTACACCCAAAGTTAAAGAACGAGAGGATAGCCCTCACGAAAAGAAACGTGAGGAAAGTGCTATTTTGCGAGAGTATAGTCCTCTCGCGTGTTCATTCGTTCATTGGAACAGTTCATCCTATTGAGTGGCTTATATGGACAAATGACCGCCACTTAGTCACCGAACCATGGTGGCCCATACGGCAAAGGCACGGTTCAATATGCCGAAGGTCTTGGGTTCGAGTCTCGGTGCCGGTACTTTTTTTTGACAGATGAACTTTTTTTGAAGATGAACCCATGAGTAAAGTACTCTCGGTAATTTCGGGATTTATCCTCTCCGTCCGCACACAGTACCATTTTACTACCGAATCGTGCTCTTTATCCTCTCGTATGCCGATACCCAGTTCTGGGTGTAGAGCTAAAACCGTAGTGCTTGTAATGCAATACTTTTGGCTAGCCAACTCCGTCACGAAGACGATCTGCGAGATACGCTATGAGTTTTATTTCATAGCCAAAAGTGCCCACCCCTGCACAATCATGCGGCTGGTTTGGATTCGACTGCACTGGCTGAACAATGTTTTCAGGTGAATTTATGAGCTATCTTTTTTTCTGTGTTCAGTTTGAATCCCAATCCCAACTCCAATTTTGGACCCGATCGGAAAACTTTTTATTCGCATCGTTCTGTTTTCGTTGGGAATTGATATCAATACATATGTTTGTGATCTTGTTTTCCTCTCTTGTAAGGCAATTGGGTACTAAAGCCCTATGTCAATTTTTATGTACAACGGTAAAAAACACGATTAAAAACCATTTCTGATCACTTTTTTTCATTTTAATGTAAAAAAAATATGACAAGACAACATTTTTTCGATGGATCAACTATGGTCCCCTTGGAACGAGCTGTCAAGTAGGAGCTTTTCTGTCAAGAAGGACCGCGAGGTTAATTTTTCAAAATTGATTTAAAAACCCAATTTAAACTATTTGTGGTCGTACAAAGAGTCATTGTACTCAGAAAAATAAGCTTTATCGCTGTAAACAATAATATCAGCAATCTAAGCTTCATTTTAGGACCCAATTACGTTGAACAAATTTTTAATATTCAATTTCAAACAAGCTAAGGGCAATTCTAACGCTTTAAAAAGTAAATTGACCCACCCGAACGTTCTAGACAGCTGAGTGATTCTCTACAAAAACTGGAAATGGATTTTATTTGTACTTTTTTATTTGGCTCAAACTTTGTGGGGGACTTCCTTATGACCAAAAAAGCCATTTTGTGTCATTGATTCATCCAAACCAGTCTCCATGCAATTTTGGCAACTGTTCATATCGAAATGGTACGTAAATATTCTAAAATCTGTAACTTTTTAATAAATTTTCTGATTCACTTGGTGTCTTCGGCAAAGTTAAGGTATTGTTGAAGAATATCCCGAAAATTAGGTACACGGAAAAAAAATTGCAGATGTTATAATTAACTTTTTTTTTTACAAAAACTAAATTTCCCAAAATACGTATTTTTTTTGTTTTGGAGATTTTTTGATATGTTTAAGGGGACCAAAACCCACAATTTTTGAACCATATTGAAGTATGGTCAAAAATTCTGCCGCCGAGTTATGAATTTTAGGAAAAACAGTGATTTTTGGAAACACTCGAAATTTTACAAATGATTTTTTTTATCAAATTATAAATGTAAAATTAAATTTTCAATCGAAAAGTACTTTACAGATTTTTTGATATAGGTTTTCAAAATATAAAATTGAAGTTTTTTAAGTCTCACCCAAACAACCCTCAATTTTTTAATGTTGATATCTCAGCACCTTATTGTCCGATTTTAAATGTCAAAATATGAAACATTCGTAAAATTTTAAGATATTTTTGAAAACAATAGTTTTTTTTTTAAATCAAGAATTACATTTCAAAAGGGCGTTATATTGAATGTTTTGCCCCTTTGAAATGTTAGTCATTAAAAATCGATGGTAGAGATGGTCACTCAAGGTCACTATTTTTAAAAAATCAAAAAACTACAAATATTTCGATTTTTTCAAAAAACCACTATTTAAAAAAAAATCATAACTCGGTGGCAGAATTTTTGACAATACTTCGCTATGGATTAAAAATTTCGGGTTTTGGTCCCCAAAAACGTTATTTGGGAAATTGAGTTTTTGTGCAAAAAAAAAATAATTTGAAATTTGTTTGTTTATTGATAAAGATAACCTATACACTTTGCCTCAGGTCAAAGATTTATAATAATTAAAAATTGACAATTCTTTTTCCGTGTACCTATTTTTTCTAGTATTCCTCAACAATACCTACAACTTTGCCGTTGACACCAAGTTAATTAGAAAATGTATTCAAGAGTTGCAGATTTTCGAATATTTACGTACCATTTTTATATTGACAGCTACCAAAATTGTATGAAGACTTGTATGGGTATATCAATGACACTTCTTTACTTCTCTGGTCATAGGAAAGGCCCCCACAAAGTTTGAGCGAAATCAAAAAATACAAAAAATAGAAATGGTAGAAAATTGCTCAACTTTCGACCAACGGAGTTCCTCTTCAAACTGGTAGGACTCTTGCCCGTGTTCTGGAGTGACTCCGACAAATACAACCATTATCATCGGTTCTTGAATGGGCTAAATTGCCTTGCGAATACAATCAAATATTTGGTGATATCGTACCTAACCTAGACGTTGCGCAGAAATAAGTTTGAGGAATCTTATTTTGCCCGGTTGAATATTTTTACCAAAATGATCTTCATTCTTACGCCACTGGCACCTTGGGATTTGCTCTGGCAAAACAAATGAAGCAAATATTTCAAAAATTGAATGAAGTCGAACTTGAGGTGATTTGAGTTTTTTTTTACCATTTTTTTCCATACAAACTGTGCCAATCGCCGCCATCATCTTCACGATACGGTATGCGATAAACCTGGCGGTGTTTGGAGTGGGCAGTGTTGCCATCCTGTGGCTCGTGTGGTTGCGGTTTAGCGTGTTGTGCAAGGTTTTGAGGTAATGTTTGAAAATTGTTCAGCAATTGACTTGAACTTGTATTCCATCACCCCATCAACATTGATCAATAGATTCATCCGTATTGATAGGTTCTGTTGAAAAATTGTAATTACTTCAGACATAATAAACCGGTGAACTCCCTAAGTACCTCTGACAGTTCAGAATGGTTCGCCTGGTGTTCAACATCTACGACACCTACCGTCCGGTTGACATTTATCTCAAGATCATCGGTATTGTCCCACCTTTTCAAGGCGAAAAGCTTTCCCTAAGCCGTAGGGTGCTCAACGGGACGCATCTTGTCCTCAACGTTCTTCAGTGCATACTGGTTACATTCGTGATACAAAGTGATTACCAACAAAAGGTTGTAAAGGGGATCAACTTCGGGAACTTTCTGGGCAACAATTATATCCTGAGAATGATACCATTTGTGGTGCCACTTGCTGCCATTGTGATTGGTTTTGCCCAAGCTGATCGAGCCAGGTGCATACTTCACCAGCTCAATAAAGCAGACTACAAGGTTTGAAGGTGTTTTTTGTAAAAAAAAAATAATTGAGTGAAAATTTTCCCGTTGCAGCTGCGCATGATATGCTGCTCAAACCTTGACTTCGCAAGCCATCGAAGAACCATCTTGAAGTTTCTGGTCTACCTAATAACATTCTCGACCTGTATGTCCCTCGTGCATCAACTTGTGCTTTCCGGAGCTACCCTTTCCGCGTGGTGTCTGCTTCGATACCTTCTCTACCTTGTCGGTATATCGTGCCAATCCGTGACAAGTGGTTGGCTTGTGATGGTCCGCTTCCAGCGACTTGCCAAAGCATTAAGGTAATCAGCCTAAGCACTCAAATGATTAGAGGTCAGTTCACCATGGCCATCGCAACGCCAAACATCTACACCAGTGTTCGTCCCCTAGAACTGTATCTCAAGTTTTTCGGTTTCATACCACTCTGGAGTGATCACCCCACGTTACTTCAGCGAACTTTAAGCATCGCGTTATTGCTTGTTCAACATTGCCTTCTGTTTGTTACGAACCTCGCGTTATATATTCGGACTTGAATGACTCCTTGAGTAGAATCTTCTATATTGGAGCAGTTCCTGCAGATGTGCCACGTTTCTCTATGATTTTCGGGTTTTCAACTAACAAGCAGTTCAGGCGAGTGTTGTTTGAACTTGATGCATGTGACTACAAGGTTCCCAATAATCTCATGTACGAGCTAAACCCAACATCTAATCATTTCTTTTATTCCAACTTCGTCTGTTATTCATAACTTTTTGTTTCTGGGGTGTAAAAGTAATTTATGGCCAAAAATTATATTTTCGCTTAAATGCTGCTATTTCCACCAAGAGCGATTCTCTACGAAAATGATATTTTTTCTTCAATTTTAATTTATGTATTTTTTAATCCGGCTGAAACATTTTTGGTACCTTCGGCATGCCCAAAGAAGCCATTTTGTATCGTTAGTTAGTTCATATAATTTTCCATACAAATTTGGCAGCTGTCTATACAAAAATGATGCATGAGAATTCAAAAATCGGTATCTTTTGAAGCAATTTTTTGATCGATTTGGTGTCTTCGGCGAAGTTGTAGGTATGGAAACGGACTACACTGAAAAAAAATGATACAAGGTAAATAAAAATTGGTGATTTTTAATTTCACTTTTTGTCACTAAAACTTGATTTGCAAAAAAATCAAACATCAAATTACAACTTTTCAGAAATTTCCAGAATGGGCAAAAAATCTTTGACCGAGTTATAATTTTTTGAATCAATACAGATTTAAAAAAAAATTAAATATTGGTCGCAAAATTTTTTCAACTTCATTTTTTGATGTAAAATCCAATTTGCAATCAAAAAGTACATCAGTGAAATTTTGATAAGGTGCACCGTTTTCAAGTTATAATCATTTTTAGGTAACTTTTTTGAAAATAGTCGAAGTTTTTCATTTTTTTAATTTTGTGCCCATGTTTGCCCACCTTTAAAAAACATATTTTTGAAAAGCTGAGAAAATTCTCTATATTTTGCATTTTTGAACTTAGTTCATACGACGCTTAGTTGCTGAAATATTGCCATGCAAAGGTTAAAAAACAGGAAAATTTATGAATCAAGTTTTAGTGACAAAAAGTGAAATTAAAAATCATCAAATTTTTTTTACCGTGTATCATTTTTTTTCAGTGCAGTCCATATCCATACCTACAACTTTGCCCAAGACACCAAATCGATCAAAAAATTCCTTCAAAAGAAACAGATTTTTGAATTTTCACATATCATTTTTGTATGGACAGCTGCCAAATTTGTATGGAAAATTATATGAACGAACTAATGATGCAAAATGGCTTCTTTGGGCATACCGAAGGCAAATTTTGCCGAAAAAGGTTAACTCCAAGAAACATCCTGTATCTTTTCGGGATCAATTCCTAGCACTTTGTGATGCTCTATAAAGTTGTTCTCTGGATCAAAACTTATGATAAAACTTAAGAAAAGGAAAATTTGACAGGGTTTTGGGAAATTGTATATAAGAAGATTTAAAAAGTAACAATTCTCCATAGTAAATTGATTAATGTTTCATACTGACTTCAGATCAAAACTGGAGCAACAAAACCATAACCAATTAAGCTCAAAATTTCAGGCTAGCATCTGGTGACATTGTACATTCCAATTCCGGTTGATGCAAATGAAATTAAATACTTTTGTCTTTTTCATATGTCCGTGAGCCACGCTAACACCCAAACCCAGGGCTGTCTCGTTGATTCTCTCTCTTTTCAGCCCTTGGGTTACAATGAGACACTTTGATTTTTCTTCATAAAACTTTCTTGGAGAAAATTCTAGAGCAATTTCCAAATTTCAACTCTATTGTGTAGGACAGTGTACGACCAATAAGGTAAAAGCTGTCAGAAATGAATAAATGAACAGCAACAACCCTTTTGTGTTGGTTTTAAAACTGAATAAAAAATAAAAAATATAAAAGGTTAAAAGGGTTATTCTCTACCAACTCACACGAAATCGGGAAAAGTTGCCCCGACCCCTCTTCGATTTGCGTGAAACTTTGTCCTTAGGGATGACTTTTGTCCCTGATCACGAATCCGATGTCCGTTTTTTGATATGTCGTGACGGAGGGGCGGTACGACCCCTTCCATTTTTGAACATGCGAAAAAAGTTTTTTTCAATAATTTGCAGCCTGAAACGGTGATGAGATAGAAAGTTGGTGTTTAAGGGACTTTTATGTAAAATTAGACGCCCGATTTGATGGCGTCCTCAGAATTCCGAAAAAACGTATTTTTTATTCGAATAAAAACACAATTTTTTTTTAAACTCTCCCATTTTCCGTTACTCGACTGTAAAAAAATTTGGAACATGTCATTTTATGGGAAATTTAATGTACTTTTCGAATCTACATTGACCCAGAAGGGTCATTTTTTCATTTAGAACAAAAATTTTCATTTTAAAATGTCGTGTTTTTTAAAACTTTGCAGGGTAATTTTTTAGAGTGTAATAATGTTCTACAAAGTAGTAGACATTTTGATATATTATAAGGGGTTTGCTCATAAACATCACGAGTTATCGCGATTTTACGAAAAAAGTTTTGAAAAAGTTGGTCGTCGTTGATCATGGCCGTTCATGGTCACCCGCGACCATGAAAACTTTTCAGGATTCAGGATCGCTTACCGGAATTTTTTTTTAAGTTATGGCTTCGAAATTTATTTATATTTTTTTTATTTATATTTTTTACCCTTAAAACTGAACCATGTGCTTTAAAAACCTTTTTTTTTTTTCAAAAAAGTCAGCAAATTTTGCTGCTTGCTGCATGAACCATCAAAAGATAGTTTTTTTTCTATCACTCATTTAAAGAGGTTCACCCTTAATCGAATCAAATGCAGCCTGTTTGACTTAAATTGGTTCAGCCAGTCAGTGCTGGGAAAACTGAGTGACATCACTGATCACACGCACATACACACAAAAAAAAGAATTACTCAGGCAGCAAAGTAATGATTATCAGTCACTTAAGTGTACCGCACACATTATTATGGAAAACAGTCTCTATTCCATTACATATTAGTATCCATTAGTAAATTACACAATGTCTTAACAGTTTAAAATGATCTCCGAGGCAACCAACATCTACGAAGTGTTTCGTCCGTTAGAATGGTTTCTGAAATTGTGTGGAATAATTCCAATATTATCGAGGAATAATCTCGGCGTACTCCACAAACTACTGAATGTTTCGTTCTTTGTCATTAATGTTGTAGTAGGAGCTACCGTTTCCTTTTTGCTGTCACAATATTATCACAACATAATTGTGGAGAACAATATAACAGACTTTAATTTACTTTTCATTTGCAATCAGTACTATCAAATGATAACATTGGGAGTGCCATTGATTCCCATATTGACGAATCATGTGTTGGCTAGGCAAAATATGAATATTCTTCACTATCTTCACAAAAGTAGTGGAATGGTTGGTAATAGTATGTAGTTTCAAACTTTAATAACAAAATATTATCGTTATAGTTGGTTGAACTTGCCGCAGACAGCATACATTTCAACACCCAAAGAATCAGGATTATCGAGTTGACGGTGGTCCTGAGTTTATTACCCTGCTGCATACTAATCATAACAAATTTGGCAGCACCGACCACTGTTCTTGTGTTCATTTGCCAATCCCGGTTCATACTTACAGTGGCAGCTGATGAGGCCCATTTCCATGGTATTCTATGGCTAGCTTGGTGGCAATTCCGGGGCCTCAACAATGTATTCAGGTAATTCAGCGTAGATGTATCTTCATCCTAAGGGACCATCCACCCTTTTTTTTGAAATCCCAATCCCCCCCCCCATTTCCCGTGGACAATTTCCAAAGAAAAATCTTGTTTGAATGGATCGTGGACAATCGCCAACCGCCCCCCCCCCCCCCCAAAGGTGTCCACCCTTCCGCCAATAGATTGCGGAAAATGTACTCCAAATTCGATTTGTATTTTGGTTATAGAGGTTTACTTAACAACCTTTGTAATAAAGTTTTTCAATTTCTTAACTCTTTAAATACCAAGTAAATCAAAAAAATATATATATATATTTATATGAAACTAACCTAGTTTTTCTCGCTCTTGGTATTCAAAAAGTTAAAACCTTTTAAAGGCAATTAACTAACAAATACAGGTGTTGCCGTAAAACATCAATTACTTGTGTGTGATCACGACAACGTTTCAACGAATTTTTCATCCAAGTCAGAAGCTTTTAACTTGGGAAAGTTGAAATGCTATAGCATTCTGAACAAAATGGTTGCCAGTGCTAGTAACGTTTTTGATACCTTTGAACCGCTTGCAATGTTTCTCAAAATCATTGGATTTCTACCGATATTTTGGCATGAGAATTGCACCACTCGCCAGCGAGTGATGAACGCGATAGGTTTAGTTTTGAACGTCGCCCTTAGCTTTGCCGTTGCATACTGCATTGTATCAAGTTTCATCACTCATGGCAGTCGACATCAAGAATTTATTATACTCGTGAGCAATAATTGTGCCCTACTGGTTTTGAGCTACGGTACACCGATGGTTCTAATCATTACCGGTTTTGTACTAGCAGATCCATTGAAACGCACCTTTCTTCAAGTTTATCAATGTGATGTGAAGGCAAGAATGGTATTTTAGATATTACAAAAAGCAGCAACTAAATGTAGCCTCTTTTCAGCTCTCCAAGTTACATTACGCCGGGATTGATCATCAAGCTCAGCGCATGTTTGTCCTAAAAGTGATCGCTACCTTTGTACTGTACACTGGCTTTCTGCACTTTGGAAGTTCGTTCATTTTGAAATTTTCGCTGCTGTACTACGTTTGCAGCTACCGATTTCATCTCTCTCTGATTGGAAACTGTGCCCAGATTGTGTTCATGATTTGGATCCTGTGGACCAGATTTCGGCATCTCAATCGCATATTCAGGTGATTTTAGTAAAGTGGCCAGCAAAATGTAGGGTAGGGTAGTCATCAATGAGACACTTTGGGTTTTTAACTTTCAATGATTTTTTGAGCTTTTTGTTGCATTTTCTTTCTTTTAATGTGTTCTAACATTGACCAAAAATTGAGATCGATCTAACGTCTACAGTCAGAGTTATTCAACTATCTCATTGTAGACGCACTTGGCAGGAACAATGAGACAGCTGGGGAACAATGAGACACCCTACGAAAATCTATACTTTTCTAGTAAAACATCATGTTTTTTTATTGTTCCATTGCAGGTGATTTACTTTGAACATTTCCAAGCAATTTTGCCATCTTGAAACTTCAATTAACAAAAACCCATATATTTTACCAAATAACTTTATATGTTTTGTTAAATGGAGTTAAAACACAATAAATATGCCAAAAATCACTTTCAATTCGTGTTTTGAAAGATTTACATAGATTTTTAAAATGGCACTCACAGTCATTAACATCTACAAAGTGTTTCGTCCGTTGAAATTGCTTCTCAAACTCTGTGTAATACTCCCCATATTTGCGTAAAATCGGAATAATGTGGTACAAAAAGTGCTGAATTTTTGTTTTTTTGTAATCAATATTTAGGCTTAGTGATTTTTCACGCTCAAAAATTGCAAATTTCATGGGTACCATAAATTCAAAACACCAAATTTCATGGAAATTTCGCGGAACATGAAAAATGTTAATAATAACTCTGAAAAACTTATGTTGTTATGTTTACACAGAAAATTCTTTTTATGCTTCATTATATGTTATTCTTCAATAAACTTTACAAATCTTCACTAACTGACGTTCAACGTCTCGTCGTTCTTGACACAACATTTTTTTGTTCTAATTTCCAAAAAAAAAATATATTTTCGTTTCATTCAACTGCTTTATCAACATTCGGCTAATAAAGCTAAGGAAAAAAGCTGATTTGCATTTACTTTATCTTTTACATATTATTGAATTTCATATCAAAGCAAAATTTATCTTCTCCAGCCAAAATGATTGAGATAGCTTAAATTTCTGCGACATTTTGCCAAGATAAAAATATTTTTTAAGATGTTCAGCTCGCTATTTAGAAAATATTTCAATCAGTAACGAAATCTTCGAAATTTTACTCAAATTCAGAAAAAAGTGGTATTTTTTAACTTTCACGGAAACCATCTACTTAAATAATCAAATATTTCGTGAAAATTTAACAGGACTCAGAATCAATTAATTGAAGAAAAAAATGTGCAAACTACCAAAAATTATCACATAAATTTATAGGGGAAATAAACCCATTTTAAGCCTAATAAGCGGTCGTGTTTGAATGATGCTGGATAATCTCTATTGTTCCTTGAAATTCACTAAAACCAAGTACACCAACGAGTAGAGCAACTTTTTGTGAACATTTCTGTTTAATTTCACTTCTATTAAAAGTTATGCTATTCCTTTTACAAGCATTTTTAAAAAATATTTCAAAAACGCATTCTAATCAGTCGTGTGCATTGGGCCACGCCCATTTTTGTATTTTCAGCTTAGTTCTTTTTTTTTCTTCCAACGCTCGTTTGGGTCTGCTTCGTGCTGCCAAAATTGATGAAATTTTGAGCGAACACTCACGAAAAGTAGCATTTATAGAGAAAGTTTCCTGGCAACACCACAAGCTCTGCTAGTGGTGTTAGTGGCCACCCTTTGTTCTTTATTTGCCTTCGCTTCTCGCTCGGTTTTCTTCAGCCTTCGATTAGAATAGATGGTCAAAATTGAAACGTCAAAAGGCTTAGCGCGTTTGTTTTTTTGATGGTGCTTGCTAATTACTTACATTTTTTGGGATTATTTTTCAAGTGAGTGACTAAGTAACGGTCAAAAGAACATGTTGCCGGTAGTTGGAAGCAATTTTATATCTTAAGCGCTTTGAAATCGTTAGCGCAAGTGAAATGATATTGATGGCGACTTTCGTTAAGCAGTTAAACTCTGATCTTGCGTGTGGATGTGTGTGCCACCAAAATGATGAGAAATGGTCTCGCAAAATAGAAATTATGATCAAAAGTGCATTAAATTCGATCTTTTTGGCCAGTAAGTGGGATACATTTGCGTGCTTACTCCAGGCGGTGCTGTTGCTGGTAAGTTTACAGCCTAAATAGTATTTTTGGAGCTTTAATCGAGCATCAAACTCTCCATATGACGAAGATAGGTGTTTGATTAGAAAGGGTATATTTCCCCTACTTGTTCAGTCAATTTTAACATGTTTTAAATAAAAAGGTCAATTTTTTAAAAATTAAAACTTTTTGGTATGAGAATAAATACAATCAAATAATTGGTGATATCTTCCTTGTGATATTTTGATGGTTCCAAGCAGGCCTGCAAAATGTTTCCAACCCAGCGTACACATGAAGCAAACCAAAATGTCAGTTCACTGCTAGCATCTGACTGTAAGCCTACTGTGTCCGTTCAACCACTGCCGCTTGACTCGTGCCGGTCGGCTGCTGGAGAATGAGAGACGTGAAAAAATGAGCTACACTCACTCAATTCGTGTCGTATGACTGACTCGTAAAATCCTCTCTAAACACTATTTTGACTATTTTTAAACAATTGAATGGTTCTAGACTGTGCAAAACACTTAAAACAACCATAACTTATATTCAAAATTACATTTCCACGCATAAATACCAACTTTTTGTGTAAAAACTTGTTTCTTTATGTGTGTGCGTGCAACGTCGAATGAGCGTTGGTCGACTACTGCCTCGCATTGCAGCTGCTCAGTGACCTAGGGCACTCACGACTGAGTCGGGTTTGTTTATGTCACGGTTTTGCGGTTCAGTGAATGGATCTGAAAAAATCGTGTATGCGTCGCCGATTTTCGCGTCAGGACCCCTGACATTTTCAGCTCTGGTTCCAAGAATATGTTTCTTACTTTAAGTGATTTTTGTTAACATGATTTAAGTATTCGCAGCATTCACTTCTCAGTAAATGTTGTCACAATTTTATGTTAACATATGTTTTGCTAACAATTCTTCAAATGGTTCACATCAAGCATTCTATTGAAAACTGAAAAAAAAATAACTTAAAAAGTCATTACAGATGAACTATATAATATGTAGTTCCTCCAAAAAATTTATTTGAGAAAATTGAAGTTTCACGGAAATCTTCAAGTTTCACGAATTTTACGCTGTCCGCGAAATCGTGAAAATTCACTAACCCTATCAATATTGCAATCGACATTGCCGTTTCGTATGTGTTATCGCAATATTTTGAAAGCATAATTATCGATCACAACATAACAGACTTTAATATGCTATTCATTTGCAATAAGTACTATCAAATGATAATATTGGGAATACCATTAACCGTCATAGTTATAAACTTTGTGCTAGCAAATCAACAACGGCAAGTAATACATAATCTTCAAATAAGTAGCTCAACGGTTAGTTGAGGAAAAAACTCTATTCAATGCATTCATTTTACAGCTTCATATCATTACAGCTGGTGGAAATTCAACCAGAGAGCATCGACTTCCAAGCGCAGCAAAGCTGGATCATCGTGTTTTCCCTGGTCATGGGATTAACGCCTTGCTGCATTGTGATCCTAACCCATTTTATTGTTTCAAATATTGTTCTAACAATTGTCTGCCTCATACGCTCCGTACTAACATCGGCAGCCTGTCAGCCTGTCAGGCGCATTTTTTTATGCATTTGTAAGGCTAACTAGGTAGTCTTCTTTTCTATGAGAAAGCTTTTAAAAAACTGTTCATATCAATACATCAGCTATTCATCCAAGCTCGATCTCAACAATGAACCAATATTAATTTAAACAAGCCATTAGCAAATTACTCCGACTTGAAGCAGCTTGATGAAATTGAAAAGCATTCCTATCAAAATGGTCGCCAACGCTAGAAACGTTTTCGACACGTTTGAACCCCTTGCATTATCGCTCAAAGTCATAGGATTTCTACCATTATTTTGGCACGAAAGTTGCACCACTCGTCAGCGAGTATTAAACGTGATAATTATGACTTGGAACATCATGCTAAGTCTTGCACTTGCCTATTGTGTGCAGTCAAGTTTTACCCTTCAAGGCAGTTCAAAACGAGAATTTGTTGTTCTCGTTAGCAACAATTGGGTCCTGCTGGTAGTTTGCTACGGTACACCGTTGGTTCTAATAGTTGCCGGATTTGTGCTAGCAGATCGATTACATCAAATTATGCTTCTAATTTACCAATGTGATTTGAAGGTTACAGTTACGTTTGTGCTAATCCACAAACTAAAACTAACGTTTGAATCGATTTCAGCTCATCAAACTGCGCCGCAGTAAAATCGATCATCGAGCTCAGCGGACAATTGTCGTTAAAATGATCGCATTCTTAGGACTGTACACTGGCTTTCTTGACTTTGTTAGTTCGTTAATTCTGAAATTCACACTGCTGGACTTCTTTTGCAGCTACCGATTTCATCTCTATATAGCCGCCAACTGCGGTCAGATTGTGTTTATGATCTGGCTGATGTGGACCAGATTTAGGCTCCTCAACGGGATATTCAGGTATTTAAGGTGGTTTCAGTTAAACACAATTTAATTTAACTTATGTTGTCAATAGTAAACAAGAAAAAGAAAACCTATTTATTCAGATATAATAAATTGAACTAAGAAATTCCAAAAATTAATGAACTAAACAAGTACATATAAAGTAATGATAAAACTTCTACCACCTATGTGGTTGAAGGTTTATCCACCTATGTGGTTGAAACCTTTCTCACTCCTTATAAAAAAGGATCACACAAAACATTCCTTAAACCATATGAATTACCTATTTGAAAACAAAGTGAGCAAAAAACTCTGTTTTGTTATCCAACCAACTAAGTCCAAGTTTCAGTCTCAAAAAGTATACAAATTTCGCTTAATTCACATTAACTTGAGAAACAGTTGTCAGATTCAACTCGGATCGCTTCCCAAGTCGCATTTGGCAACATGATAAATTTGACTAAGTCCAGTTTTTGTTTTGTTTTGCTGTAGAAACATATAAATGACATTTTAGCAACAATACGTTGCAATGTTGCAAACGTTTCGAATTGTAAACAACTTTGCAACAATCCATTTCGTTTTGTAATCGTAACATATTGAAAACTTATTGGTTCCATTTTTGCAACATCCCAAGTAACCATCCAGCATTAAAAGAAATCATAATTCAGCTGTAGATTAGCTTTTCAATGCAAATCAGTCACAAAACAGCATATGTTAGTGCAAATCAGCTCTAATAAAGTTGCTCTGCAAGATGCTGAAATCATGCTGTTTACCAGCAATCACTGGCAGCACTGTCATGTTTTTTCTTGAAATTGGCAACCCGGCTATGATTGTGACAGAAAGTGAAAGAGAGAGAATGATTAAAAACAAATTCTCGCTCACTCACCTTTCTTCAAAGTAAGGAAATAAATATTTAAACCGCAGTTCAAACCAATAATTTGTTGCTGGTGAATCGTGTTGAGATCGTTCAGATTGAAATTTGAATGTAAGTAGAAAACAATTACGCATCCTTGAAGTGTTATAAGAGAATATTTGTACATTTTCAGAATTGCCACATTCAAAATGCGACTGACGAAACTTGAGCAGCCGCTTCGAATACTTTCAGCAGCAGCCGAGGGAAAATTGTTTGTGTTCGGCGCCCTTCAAGGAGGCGAAAATGAGTGATGATAACAGTGATTATTATGAAATGGATTTGTGGATTTTTAAATAAATATATGTGATTAAATCATGATTTCAATGATTTCAGCAATAAAGAATTAACGGTACTCTATCAAATAATGGTCATGTGGGAAACAGAAAAAAAGTCGTTCAGCTGGCACAACACAGTAGTATTTGTAGCTCAAAAAACAACATTGGAAATCGAATTTCCCATTTAGCCGTGATGGAACGGGCGCCGGAACTGCCAGGAATCAGTGACATTGTCAAAAAGGATCAAATAAATCGGCTTCCCATTCAGCCAGCAGAGTCGGTTAAGTAGAATAGTAAACAAACCGAAAATAGAATTGAGGATGACGAGAAAGAGAGAGGGAAACGATATTTTTTGCCTCTCCCATTTTTTTGACATTTTGCAGGGGTGGAACAACAACAGTAGGGCCCAGCTGTAAAACTGAAATATAAAGTCCAAACATAGCTGCAAATCAGTTGTAAAAGCGCTTTTGGTGCACATGTCAAAACATTTTAGCTTTAACACGCAACTGTAAATGCGCTGTTAGTGCTGAATAGTGACTTGATTTAGTGCTGATTGGTTACTTGTGACTTAGCCCGATTTGTGTGCTAAGGATAAAATTGAAATCAAAAATCCTTCGATACAGTTCAGCCCAACCATTTACCCTATCATCAATTCATCCGTGGCTCAGTGGTAGAGGCAAGGTGTGAAGATCTGAAGGCACCAGCCCAGAATCCCGACAGGGACACTTTAGTTTTTTTGTTTAAAAAGATTTCTTTTGTTTCGCGCAAATTAAACGACAAAATAATGGCAACATCATGCTAACACAACAATCTACTTTACCGACATATTTAGACAAACAAATTGTTCCTGGAACTTCGTCGTAACAAAGTTGAAACAAGCGGCCAAATGTTGCCAACACAAAATTTTCGTGCGCTTTTTAGGGCACCACGAGTGTTCTAACTATGTTGTGATAGCACATTTTGGGTGTTACGAAATAGTTGCATTTAAGGATCCGCAACAAAAAATGTTACTTGGGTTTGTACTCATTGGAAAAAAAAATGCAGAGCATTAAATTTTCATTAAAATGTCTCACTAAAGTTTGACACAACCAACACCACCTTCCGGTAAAACTTCGAAATTTTTGTTTTTCTTCATAATTTCTCTTCATAACTCCGATAAAAACTTCAACGCTCAAGCGCGACCCCTAAACCTTAACCGATTTGGATTTGGCCTAGTTTTGCCTAAAAATGCACTGTTCCTCCATTTTGGACCCTTCACATTCATTTAAGTTGCCATAACTTGATACAAGGTTGTCAGATCTTTGATCTTTTCAACTTGTTGGAAAGTTATTTCTTTTCTAACCATACCATCATGCTATGGTAATTGAGACTTTTTCCGGTCACTTATCCAACAAAAAAAAATGTCACCCTATTTCACAACTCTGAGTTGAATAATTGACGAACCATTAGGTAATCATTCACGAATCTATTGGTCAAGTGCACTTTTGCTACGTAGTTCGAAATGGCATTCAAAGCCCTCAACGTTTAAAACGCCTTTTATCCGGTTGAAAAAAAAAATTGAAATATTGCGGAATACTTCCCGTACTTTGACAAACCTAATAACAACAACAACAACTAACAACAAAATGGATTTTAATTTACTGTTCATTTGCCATCAGTTCTATCAAGTGTTTACACTGGGTGTTCCAACAGTATTTTCATCAATTTTTTTTTTGGAAATATTGAAAAAAAAACGTTCAAGTTTGACTTAGGTAGAATTCTGCAATAGTTGCAAAAATATATGTTTTCTTTAATAATTATCCTTTTATGAACTGACCCTCAAACATGCATTGCACTTCCTTCGGGACTCAAACTCATTACAGTTAGATAACGAATCTGATTAACTACCAACTGATTCAGGCAAACAAAATGTGCAAATCGGAGGATCAAGTTTGTTGCAAATATTTTACAATGCTTTCGTCGATCAACACACCCCTCCCCCATTTTAAAAAAAAAATGACTCGTAAAACCAGGAGCAAAAAAATGTTTTCAAAAAACTTTAAAACTTCAAAAAAAAATGAAAGTTAAGTGCAATCACCTGAAATTAATTAAATGTGCATTCCTTTGCATTTAGAATCATTTGAGCATGTTTGGGATTACCATTTTTTTTTTTTTTTCATTGAAATGGTGAAATTCTGGCTTTCAACGATTTTTCATTAGCCACACTTTAATTTATAGATAATTTACGCCTTTAGATAAATTGTTCAACATGTAATGTTACCATTTTCGAATTAAAAACACTTTTTTTTAACACAAGTACATTCAGTTAAAAACATTTTTTTTCAAATACCTGAAACAATAAAATCAACAATACCGATAGAAAACCGTTATTTTGTAGTTTCTATTATTTTGAATTGATTTTTTTTAAATAACAGAAATTAAATCTTTTAAATTAAAATAACGCAATTATTTTTATAAATTTGGCCCGCAAGTTCATTTGAGCTTTAAATTTGGCCCGGCTTCCAAATACTTTGAGCACCCCTATTCAAAACTCAATTTGGGTCAAAATGCACAAGCGACAAGATACAACGACGATTTGAAGGATTTTTTGATTTTGTTTGAATGGTATTTATTTGTTATAAATCACCAGAAGTAAATGGGCTGTATGACTCTTAATCACATCCATTTGTGGTTTGTTTATCTGCAAATTATGTTTGAAATGTGATAAGCAATAAATATAAAGCCAACAACGACTGACAACACTTATCAACTAACGCTCCGGATGATTCCAGTTTCCATTAGATACCGCAATGCTGAACATCTACAGCTCATTTCGTCCATTGGAGCGCCTTCTCCAATATGTTGGATTCGTACCGCTGTTGTGGTTTGAACAAGGCTTTCAGAAAAGAAGCATTCCAAAAATAATGCTCAACTGCTCGAATGTTATTTTAAACATAATTGTGTGCGTCTTGATCCCAATCATATTTGAGCAGGACTATCTAACCCGTTCTGTGCACGCATCGTCCTCCAATGTGTCACGATTCCTGCTGACCAGTTTCACGATAAAACTGATTACGTACTGCCAGCCGTTAGCGTCGATTTTGATAGGGAACGTTCAGGCGGACTGCCTCAAGAATATACTTCAGGATCTAGATCATTTTGACGTTCAGGTTTGATTGAAATGAGGAGTTGTACATTATTACTGTAAATTTAATTTAATTTTCAATATTTCAGCTGAAATGTGCATGCAAAACTAGCGTCAATTTTGGACACCATCGAACACAGGCGTTCAACTTCATCCGATGCTACATATTGTTCTCGGGATGTGTTCTTCAGATGCAGTTTTACTTTTTAAGCAGATTGATTCTGACCAACTTGAGCTCTGTCCAATACGTGTTGTACTTGATTGCGAATTGTACCCAAGTGTATGTAACCGTTCAGTTCGTTTCATCACGATTTAATTTGAGAAGCTGAACGAGACATTAAGGTAATGAAAATTGGTATTGTCTCCTTTCAAGAGCAGCGGTCAAAAATAGTAGTCGCTTGAAAACTGCATAAAATTGACTCATCTTTAGTTTGTTTTTGTAAATTCCATTCAACGTCTGATTTTTTTTTTGTTTTTTGCTGAAAGAAACAACCTATCACTAATTAATGAGAATTTATGATTTCGTTCTCATTCCGCTGTCCGTCACACCTTGGCCACCCTGACATGTTTGTTCAGCGTTATAATAAACGACCCCCTGCTAAAAACGACCGCCACCAGGAATCCATATGGAGCGCCTAACGCTTAATTAATTCATTTCGCATCTTCCCAAGTGTTTCGCAAACATGGGCTTGGTGTTTATTGTTTCAGTTTCCGGCCGTGAACACATTCCGACCAAGTCTTCCAGTGTTGCTTCAACCACGGCACTGTCAAGATCAAGTGCGGCGTGATGGCCCAGGACGTTCGAGATGCGTTCGGGCCGTGCGAGGTCATGTGCAAGTGCTTTGGTCTGCTGCCGGTGTACTTCCGCGGGGAGTTGAAGTTTTACCAGAAAGTGACGAACTGTTTGCATTTGGTGGCGATCTACGGATTGCTGGCCTGGTCCACCGGGATTTGTATGCCCAGAGATATGGTCAATTATTCGCTGTCGATGGTGATGAACCGGAGTGTCGTCCTGTTGATAGTGGCGTATTATGTGCAGCCGTTTTGCAATACTGTTGGCTGTTGGGTTTTCTCTGAGAAAATTTATTTGATTTTGGACAACATTGGATCAGTTGATGAAAAGGTTAGTGATAGGTGTCTGAATAAACCTAATATTCTAATTATCAAAACCTTTTTCTCAGCTCGCACAAATTGGCACTCGAATGCACAACGATCACCAAAGGAAGTTTATAAGATTCTTCACAAATTTGACTACTGCACCGCTTTGTGTAATTTTCATGACGACGTACTATCTCAATACAGACATGTCCGACCTGTGCTACCTGTTGGCGTCAATTTACTTCAGTTTGCATCACGTCATTGTTTGCAGTCTAGCTGGAACGCTCGGTTGGTTGCTGCACAAGCGATTCCGTGCCCTGGCCGCAACTCTCCAGAGGTAACACCAATTGCTGTAGCTTCCTACGCCAACAGTATTGTTTATTCAACGTTATAATTAATGGCCCCATTGAGTTTCCAATTTCAGTCTGTTTATAGACTAGGATCAACAACACCCTCAAAATTCAGTAATGGTTCTTCATCACTCCAAGCCAGATCGACACCATGGTCCAAACAGTGCGGGATGTCTTTACTCCCTGTGAAGTTGTGTGCAAGTGTCTAGGTTTACTACCCCTTTATTTCCATACAAAGTTGAAACTATGGCAAAAAGCTGCCAACGGTGCTCACTTCTTGCTAACTATCAACATGTTAATCTGTGCTCTCAAAATTTGTGTTCCACACGACCTGAAAAGTGAATCGATATCGCTAGTGTTGAATCAAAGTTTCGTGCTGGTCATCGTAATGAACTACGTGCATCCGTTTCTGTGCACCGTGCTCTGCGCTGCCATGTCCGGAAAAATCAACCTCATTTTGACCACAATCGAAGCTATCGATAGCAAGCTCAGAGCCTTGAATACTGAGGTGAACTTTGAAACGCATAGACGCTTCGCGTTCGTCATCTACAAATTTATCCAACAGAATGAATCATGCGAGAGGCACGCTCTCACTCCAACGGCAAACGTCAAACGCTATCACATCCGCTCACTCTCCTCAAACGTCAAAATTTTCTCTCGCAAATAATTGCAGTGATGCCAAAAATACCCGAATGAATTAAAAAGTCTGCAAACGAACCCTTTTTCTTATCAACATCAATTTTGCTGATCATATTGATATTAAATTATTTTCCTATTTGTCGCCCTTTTCTCTACAAAATGATACAGTAAATTATGTAATCAAAAATCTGAAAAGCACGTGTCACAAGTGTGTTTTGAAAGTAAAATTGCACTACGTGTCACAAGTGTGCACAGAATTTCCATACAAACTAAAATGGACTTAAATCAATAGTTTAACCGACTTAATCAGTATATTTTCAAAAACAAATGATGGCATTGCCTTTAGAAAGTGTGTGTGTGTACATAAATTTGTGAAAAACAAGAAAAAATTTCCACATTTTCCAACAACATGTATGACGTGTCACAAGTGTGCACGATCATTTTGATGATAAATTGGTCTATGTCACAAGTGTGTATTGCTATATCCGGGAAACGGAAGCGAGTTCCCAAAATCGGGTTAAAGCATCTTGTAGTGTTTGCTAAGTATAGCAAAACGTCATCATTAACTCATTTTCGACCAAAATGGTCTATGTCACAAGATAGCACACAGCTGACGATATCTCAAATTGACACCTTTTAACGGAAGAACCTGGATTTTTTTTCCCATTTTTAAATTATTAGGAACTTTTTTTTAATTTTTAACAGTGTAACAATGTTTTACAAAAATGAAGAACAAAAAGTTTATACATTGAAAAATATCGGTAGTTGAAATCACAATTCTGCATTACGCATATCAAGATTCTTCAGGAGAATACCGAAAATTTTATTTGAAATTTGAAGTAAACAAAAAAAACTGTACATCCATTTACTTTACATGCTTTCTACAAGAAGCCGATAAATTGAATCGTTTTATGAGCGATATGCTATTGTTTTAAGCTCCACAGAAGCGTCGAAGTTGACAAAATATTATTTTAGCAACATTGTTTTAGCCAAATTTGATTATCAGCAATTCCATTTGAATAGAGCCTAAACCGAAAAAAAAAAAGTTCTCCGATCGGGCTCAAAATTTTTCTGGGGGTTCCTTGGCCAAAATAATTAGACCCGTATTTTTTGTTTGGCCATTAGGGTGACCTACGCCGTGTTAGGGTGGTCTGAAAAATTGCCATTTTCGTCATTTTTCGCAAAAACCTCTGTTGCGTCTTTCAATTACGAAAATTTTGATACCCAAATATCTATAGGTCATCGCTGAAATTTTCAAGTTATCGCAGTTTTAGTGAAAAAAGTTGATTTTTTGTCGATTTCGTCATTTTTCCGTTTTTGCGCGTGGCGCGTCGAAAAACTCAGTTTTTATTTTCAAAAAATCATATCTCGGAAACGTACGGTTTGACATCGCCAATTTTTAATAATAATATGTGAAATTTTCCGAGGAATCCGATAAAAATATTTTCAGACATAGGCTCTTTGGTCCAGACACGGTCAAAAAGCCATTTTAAGTTTTCATGCGACTTTTTCAAATGTTAAGCTAGATTTTTGAAACTTCGTACTATTTTTCCAAACAGCCAAACTCATCACCTTTCTTTTGCGTCTAAGACAGCTAAAATCGGATGAAATGGCGCGGAGATATGATTTTTCGAAAAAAGAGGTTTTTGCGAAAAATGACGAAAATTGCCATTTTTCAGACCACCCTAACACGGCGTAGGTCACCCTAATGGCCAAACAAAAAAATACGGGTCTAATTATTTTGGCCAAGGAACCCCCAGAAAAATTTTGAGCCCGATCGGAGAACTTTTTTTCGGTTTAGGCTCTTTTCAAATGGAATTGCTGTTTACCAATATCTTTGGTCTGCTAGGGGGATTGGTAGTCACACCCTTTTTGTCTAACAGTTTTGGTTTGACAGCTTTATGCTTGATTTTGGTCAGGACCAAGCGAGGGATAGGTGGATATACACAGTTTTCTTTTTTGAAATTATCCTTTCTATAGCTCAGCAATTCCCCCCGAAAACAGCATGATTCGAAAGTAACAAAGCGTCCGATCGGGCTCAAAAATGGAGTGGGGGTTCCTTGGCCGAAATAACTAGACCCGCTTTTTTTTGGCCATTAGGATGACCTAAGCCGTGTTAGGGTTGCCCAAAAAATTGCCATTTTTGTCCAAGACAGCTAAATCCGGTTGAAATGGCGAGGAGTTACACTTTTTTTTCAAAAATGTGGTTTTTGCGAAAATCCGCGAAAATGGCCATTCATCGAACCACCCAAACACGGCGTAGGTCACCGTAATAGCCAAGCAAAAAAAACGGTTCTAATTATTTCGGCCACGGAGTCCCAGTTGTTTTCGGGGTGAATTGCTGAGCTGCATTTTAAGAAAAAAAGATTATTTTAAACTTCTCTTTATCAACTATTGTCAAAAGAAGCCATTTTGGAAAAAAGAACATTGCTGGAAAAAAACCAACAATTTTGCAGGCTTTTTTTTGCAAAATGGAAATAAAAATGCATACTAATCTATATCTTTACAATGGATTTATTTAAGAATATGTGGTTTATGGCATTATTTTTGGTAATTAGCACGATTCAAATATTTTTAAACCAAAATATTTTCAAACTATATCTTTCAAAGTATATTTATCCCCCCCCCCCTCCTTCAAAATTGGTGGTAATAATCAGGGGGCAAAAAAAAAAAATTTCCAAAAAACTTCAAAATTTACATGAAAATTGAAGTCTAATCAATTGAAAACAAGCTAAAATGCAATTTTCTGCATTGATAATCATATTAAGCATGTTTGGGCTTGTTAAAAAATGTTTTGATTTTTTATGAATTTCCTGTGTACAGCACCGCAAAAATTTTATTTTTCGCAAAAAATAAAATTTTCGTCAACAGGAGAAGGTGGGGCAAGACGACCATATGGGGCAAGAGTAACAATCGCTAGTAAGGCCGTAATTTTTACAATTTTGATTATTTCCAGTATGAGGAATTGTTGCTAGCAATGCAATTAGCTGATTCTACTACCACATAACCACCAAAACGACGTACACGCCACGGGGCATAACATTTAATGAAGTTTTTTTTCAAAACCTTTGTTTCCTTATAATATCTGGAAAGTACAAAATAAGGCTTAGGGTTCGTTTTAAGGCTCATTTTATCAAAATGCTATTTTTCCTAGATCAGTAGTGTCCCTACCAATGACTTGCACGTATTATAAAGTATGATTTTTTTTTTATTTTTGTAGAGAGTTTTAAAAAAATGTTTAGGTGGGGCAAGTGTACCATATGGATTTTTAGTATGGAAAAAAATACGAATTGCTGCAGCAACATATTTTATTGTGAAAAAATTACATAAAAGTTCTTAAAAACTGATAATCAATTGTTTAAAAAATTGTCCATACACTATTTAATAATATCATGAAAATTTACTATTTATCATCTAAGTAATATTTTTTTTTCGTAAAAACGGTAATTTTTTTTGTAAAATATAATTTTTTAATCTAAAAATGAAAGAAACGTTTCAAATGCATCCCAATCTGATGTATCTAAGTGATAATAGTTCAATTGTTAGTAAATTAGCATGTTTTTTCATGCATTGTTCCTCTTGCCCCAACGGGTTGTTCGTCTTGCCCCACTAGTTGAGTAGAACGTACGAAAAATCAAAAAATTTAAAATCAATTTTTTACATTAAAAAACAGAATTTTTTAAAAACTTGTTCTATCAAAGTCTCAGTCAAGACCTGGAATAAGATGATTCCAGTAAATCCACAGATATTTAAACGTTTTTAATGGATTATAACGAGCTTGTTACACTTGCCCCACTTTCCCCTACATAGATATTTTGGAAACTTATGATGGCAAAACATCTGGACAGGTGTATAATCCATTTTAAAACACTTTTTTCATTAAAATGTTAGGTTTTGTTTAGTTTTTCTCAATTACAGCTAACTTGAAAAATTTCAATGCAAACAAAATGTAAGATTTTCTTGCTTTTTAACAAAAGTATATTCATATTAAGGCGTATCTAAAAGTCCGTAAATTAATTATATTTGTAATTTTAGGTCAATAGAAATTGGTTGTGCCTCTTCCCAAAAAAATAAAATCAAAAAGAAAAATGTTACAAAAATAATAAAAAACGAAGTTGACTTTAAAGCTGTCGGCCACCATTGCTAGTACCAACCACTAGTGTCTTCCTTTTTATCTACAAGGACTTCGCCGCCCTGGGCTCCTAAATGTATGAATGTATGGCACGGAGCGACGACGCCGAATACCCATATTTACACAAAGAATTTTAGAGCACTCGCCGCGGGATTCGAACTGGCGACCTCTGGATTGTGAATCCAGTGCACGGTCCGATTGATCCACACGGACGAGACAAATAAAAAATAATAATTAAACGTAATTTTTGAATTTTGTATGAATGGGACATTTGAAGGTTTTTGAAACTTTTCGGATTTTTTAAACTTAGTTAGAGAAAAGACATCGGAAAAACATTTTTCATGAATTCGTTGAAAATGAGAAACTTTTTAATAGTATCATTTTTCGGTTAACCCTGAAATGCCCTTTTTTCAGAGATTTGACTAGATTTTAAATTGATTTTTTGTGGTTTTTCATATTTATATTCGTCTATTTCGAATATTTGTTATATTTGTTTCAGGGCACCTAATAAACTTTTTCTTTGAAATCCCAACTGATCACATATTTTACCAACCAGAAATTGTTTTCGGTTTAAATTACGGATGAGCGAAAACAATACTTTACTTGTAACAAATTCGCCAGAAAAAAATCCATTTTAAAACCAAGATTCACAATTTGCTTGCTGTTATGATTTGTACCACACTAACGGCAGAAAACGGCAAATTATTTTGCGTCGGGAAATTCCTATCCCAATTTGGAGAAATTTAGAAAAACTGAATCGATCTCGTTAACATTCCAACGCCCAAGGCTCCAAAAAAGTTGGAACGGTAACTTCAACTCATTGGTTCTCGGGCACAACTCAACCAATCAAGATAATTCTTCTTTCCAGTGATTTGTTAGGATGTCTAGATGATTCTAGAACTTTGCAGAACTTAATTTGATCAAATCTGTAATTTTTGCGATCAAAAACATCGTTCCAACTTTTTTTTTCGCGTGTAAAAAAAAATCGCCAAAAATTCCGCGGAGGCAGTCTTTTTGAAAAAGTTGGAACGATGTTTTTGATCGCAAAAATTACAGACTTGATCAAATTAAGTTCTGCAAAGTTCTAGAATCATCTAGACATCCTAACAAATCACTGGAAAGAAGAATTATCTTGATTGGTTGAGTAATGCTCGAGAACCAGCGAGTTGAAGTTACCGTTCCACCTTTTTTGGGAGGCTTGGGCGTCCGTGTAAGTTGGACATGCGTTGGGCGTTCCAGTGTTAATTAAATTGTTGATCTGTAATTAAAATAGTTTTCTTTTCTTTTGCAGAAAGGTGGCCATCGAGAAGCAGACTTCGAATCACAAGCCGTTTATCACAAACTTGTTCAATGTGGCGATAAATATCACCAATATCTGTTTGGAGTTATCAACTAAGTAGATTTAAGTTTTATTCTTGGCTGAGTTAGATCATTTGAATATCAAACTATAGCAATTTAGGTACTTTTAGATTAAATATTACAAAACCTCAAAAGTCTCCCTTCTTAAGACGGAATTGTTGATGAAATTCCCAGAAATCCAAATAATTCAAATCAGAAATATATACCAATTCCTTGTGGTATCACTCTCTGGAGAGCTTATGCCACTGTCAATCAAATCTCTTATCAGTGCGCAAAAAGCAGCGGTTGTCAATCATATTATCCACCTAATTAATCGTTCATATCTTAACTCAGTATCG
The DNA here is from genome assembly GCF_016801865.2 of Culex pipiens pallens. Classification (NCBI taxonomy): domain Eukaryota; kingdom Metazoa; phylum Arthropoda; class Insecta; order Diptera; family Culicidae; genus Culex; species Culex pipiens. Next base: position 152,054,790 of record NC_068939.1, on the reverse strand, counting down.
ATTCGTTCGCAACTCAACGCAGACCATGGCTCAAAACGCCCGCGATGCGTTCCGACCGTGTGAAATTGCATGCAAGTTGATCGGGTTGTTACCTTTTTACACGTCCGAAAAGGTGAAGATTTGGCAAAAGGTTGTCAACTGGTGCCAAGTGGTGGTGGTTTTTGTAGCAATTAGTTGGGTTATTTTCAAATATGTTCCAGATGACGTTGATGAAGACTTGAAATCTTCTGTGATGAATCGCAGTATTGTGATTCTTGTTTGTATGAACTACGCTTTACCGATTTGTTGCACCGTTTTCTGCATGGTTCTTTCCGGGAAAATAGTATCGATTCTTAGTTGCCTTGAATACGTCGATGGGCAGGTGAAGTTTACAACGGTTGCTGAAAAAAGCTGAAGTGTTTTATGATCTGTTTTTTTCTCCAGCTGAAGTTATTAAAAACTGACCTAGACTACAGGAGTCATCGAAACTTGTCGTCAATAATGATGCACCTTTCCACGATTCCAACGTGTTTGCTCATGCTGATGTACTGGACTAAAGCTGATTTCTCAAATGTTTGGTATTTTTTCGCCACAACGTACATAAGTTTGCACTACTCGGTCTGTTGCAGCACTGCCGGAACCCTGGGCTGGTTCACCTGCAAACGACTGCAAGCCCTGTCCGACACGATGCTGAGGTAACGCCACACGACACCAGCCCAACCCAGAAGAGTTGTCCAACTCTTCTAACGATGCTCTAATGAGGACGCGCCAGGAATCACGTCCTCTTCCAAACAGCCGACATCAATTACCACCCTCATTAAGGTTTCTTCCCACTCTCTCTCCCAATCTCTCCCATCAGGATGTACTTCCCGACGACGCCCACTTCCGGGGGGTTCCTGACGACAACGGCTCCTGGCCACACCGCCGAGACGGCCGTCTGCAGCGAGAAGGAACAGCTGACCGTCCTGCGGCAGATCAAGATCCTGCACGACAAGCTGAACGACGTGGTCGAGCTGGTTAATTACTGCTTCTCGGTGCAGGTAGGTGAATCGTCTCACCCTCTCTTCCGGGAATCCACGGGTTGGTGACGACGGGGACGCCACTGATAATGCAATTTTATGGCACTCAATCAAGCCAATGCTGTGGGTTCTGATTTGTAATTAAAGCTCGGATTTGGTTAGTTTTCTCTTAAGAGCATTTGTGGCTTGAAAACCCGATTTTGTACGAAGAAAGTCACTGTTACAGTTATGCGACAAAAAATAACTTTGATAAACAATGACAACGTCTCGACATAGTGACAAAAAAAACTTGAACGTTAACGTGTTTTACCAAATTGAATTTCCAAGTACTATTCACCCGCCCAAAAGTAATTACCCAAAAACAGTTCTTGTGGCCGACCCTGACCATTTCCGTTTATGCGGAACATAACTCCTTTCGCCCGGTGTTGTCCCGTTGTACCCATTCCATCCTGTACACTAACCGTTCCGCTCCAATTACAGATAACGTTCTGCGTGGGACTGTGCTTCGTCATCGGTGTCGTCTGCTCGTTTGGGCTGTTCCGGGCGTTCATCTATCGGAACGAGCTGTTCTACATGGGCGTGCTGAACTTCATCTGGTACATGTACTATCTGTTCTTTGTGCTGTTTTTCATCGCCGTCGGGAGCAAAATTACCCGGGAGGTGAGTGTGTATCTGCTGATGACTTTTATTCCACCACCCCAAAACAATCCGCCTTCTTCTTGGGAGTTCCAGCCGTCACCATTATAGTCATTACAACACGGCCGCCAGACCGTCTGATCTGTTGTTGTTTGCTTAGTGGTGGCTTTGAGCCTGTTACGTTCTGTGTAGTTACGGAACCTATTACTTTGCTAGGGGATGCTAACCAAATTACAAAAAGACAAAAATACAAAAATACAAAAATACAAAAATACAAAAATACAAAAATACAAAAATACAAAAATACAAAAATACAAAAATACAAAAATACAAAAATACAAAAATACAAAAATACAAAAATACAAAAATACAAAAATACAAAAATAAAAAAATACAAAAATACAAAAATACAAAAATACAAAAATACAAAAATACAAAAATACAAAAATACAAAAATACAAAAATACAAAAATACAAAAATACAAAAATACAAAAATACAAAAATACAAAAATACAAAAATACAAAAATACAAAAATACAAAAATACAAAAATACAAAAATACAAAAATACAAAAATACAAAAATACAAAAATACAAAAATACAAAAATACAAAAATACAAAAATACAAAAATACAAAAATACAAAAATACAAAAATACAAAAATACAAAAATACAAAAATACAAAAATACAAAAATACAAAAATACAAAAATACAAAAATACAAAAATACAAAAATACAAAAATACAAAATACAAAAATACAAAAATACAAAAATACAAAAATACAAAAATACAAAAATACAAAAATACAAAAATACAAAAATACAAAAATACAAAAATACAAAAATACAAAAATACAAAAATACAAAAATACAAAAATACAAAAATACAAAAATACAAAAATACAAAAATACAAAAATACAAAAATACAAAAATACAAAAATACAAAAATACAAAAATACAAAAATACAAAAATACAAAAATACAAAAATACAAAAATACAAAAATACAAAAATACAAAAATACAAAAATACAAAAATACAAAAATACAAAAATACAAAAATACAAAATACAAAAATACAAAAATACAAAAATACAAAAATACAAAAATACAAAAATACAAAAATACAAAAATACAAAAATACAAAAATACAAAAATACAAAAATACAAAAATACAAAAATACAAAAATACAAAAATACAAAATACAAAAATACAAAAATACAAAAATACAAAAATACAAAAATACAAAAATACAAAAATACAAAAATACAAAAATACAAAAATACAAAAATACAAAAATACAAAAATACAAAAATACAAAAATACAAAAATACAAAAATACAAAAATACAAAAATACAAAAATACAAAAATACAAAAATACAAAAATACAAAAATACAAAAATACAAAAATACAAAAATACAAAAATACAAAAATACAAAAATACAAAAATACAAAAATACAAAAATACAAAAATACAAAAATACAAAAATACAAAAATACAAAAATACAAAAATACAAAAATACAAAAATACAAAAATACAAAAATACAAAAATACAAAAATACAAAAATACAAAAATACAAAAATACAAAAATACAAAAATACAAAAATACAAAAATACAAAAATACAAAAATACAAAAATACAAAAATACAAAAATACAAAAATACAAAAATACAAAAATACAAAAATACAAAAATACAAAATACAAAAATACAAAAATACAAAAATACAAAATACAAAAATACAAAAATACAAAAATACAAAAATACAAAAATACAAAAATACAAAATACAAAAATACAAAAATACAAAAATACAAAAATACAAAAATACAAAAATACAAAAATACAAAAATACAAAAATACAAAAATACAAAAATACAAAAATACAAAAATACAAAAATACAAAAATACAAAATACAAAAATACAAAAATACAAAAATACAAAAATACAAAAATACAAAAATACAAAAATACAAAAATACAAAAATACAAAAATACAAAAATACAAAAATACAAAAATACAAAAATACAAAAATACAAAAATACAAAAATACAAAAATACAAAAATACAAAAATACAAAAATACAAAAATACAAAAATACAAAAATACAAAAATACAAAAATACAAAAATACAAAAATACAAAAATACAAAAATACAAAAATACAAAAATACAAAATACAAAATACAAAAATACAAAAATACAAAAATACAAAAATACAAAAATACAAAAATACAAAAATACAAAAATACAAAAATACAAAAATACAAAAATACAAAAATACAAAAATACAAAAATACAAAAATACAAAAATACAAAAATACAAAAATACAAAAATACAAAAATACAAAAATACAAAAATACAAAAATACAAAAATACAAAAATACAAAAATACAAAAATACAAAAATACAAAAATACAAAAATACAAAAATACAAAAATACAAAAATACAAAAATACAAAAATACAAAAATACAAAAATACAAAAATACAAAAATACAAAAATACAAAAATACAAAAATACAAAAATACAAAAATACAAAAATACAAAAATACAAAAATACAAAAATACAAAAATACAAAAATACAAAAATACAAAAATACAAAAATACAAAAATACAAAAATACAAAAATACAAAAATACAAAAATACAAAAATACAAAAATACAAAAATACAAAAATACAAAAATACAAAAATACAAAAATACAAAAATACAAAAATACAAAAATACAAAAATACAAAAATACAAAAATACAAAAATACAAAAATACAAAAATACAAAAATACAAAAATACAAAAATACAAAAATACAAAAATACAAAAATACAAAAATACAAAAATACAAAAATACAAAAATACAAAAATACAAAAATACAAAAATACAAAAATACAAAAATACAAAAATACAAAAATACAAAAATACAAAAATACAAAAATACAAAAATACAAAAATACAAAAATACAAAAATACAAAAATACAAAAATACAAAAATACAAAAATACAAAAATACAAAAACAAAATACAAAAATACAAAAATACAAAAATACAAAAATACAAAAATACAAAAATACAAAAATACAAAAATACAAAAATACAAAAATACAAAAATACAAAAATACAAAAATACAAAAATACAAAAATACAAAAATACAAAAATACAAAAATACAAAAATACAAAAATACAAAAATACAAAAATACAAAAATACAAAAATACAAAAATACAAAAATACAAAAATACAAAAATACAAAAATACAAAAATACAAAAATACAAAAATACAAAAATACAAAAATACAAAAATACAAAAATACAAAAATACAAAAATACAAAAATACAAAAATACAAAAATACAAAAATACAAAAATACAAAAATACAAAAATACAAAAAATACAAAAATACAAAAATACAAAAATACAAAAATACAAAAATACAAAAATACAAAAATACAAAAATACAAAAATACAAAAATACAAAAATACAAAAATACAAAAATACAAAAATACAAAAATACAAAATACAAAAATACAAAAATACAAAAATACAAAAATACAAAAATACAAAAATACAAAAATACAAAAATACAAAAATACAAAAATACAAAAATACAAAAATACAAAAATACAAAAATACAAAAATACAAAAATACAAAAATACAAAAATACAAAAATACAAAAATACAAAAATACAAAAATACAAAAATACAAAAATACAAAAATACAAAAATACAAAAATACAAAAATACAAAAATACAAAAATACAAAAATACAAAAATACAAAAATACAAAAATACAAAATACAAAATACAAAAATACAAAAATACAAAAATACAAAAATACAAAAATACAAAAATACAAAAATACAAAAATACAAAAATACAAAAATACAAAAATACAAAAATACAAAAATACAAAAATACAAAAATACAAAAATACAAAAATACAAAAATACAAAAATACAAAAATACAAAAATACAAAAATACAAAAATACAAAAATACAAAAATACAAAAATACAAAAATACAAAAATACAAAAATACAAAAATACAAAAATACAAAAATACAAAAATACAAAAATACAAAAATACAAAAATACAAAAATACAAAAATACAAAAATACAAAAATACAAAAATACAAAAATACAAAAATACAAAAATACAAAAATACAAAAATACAAAAATACAAAAATACAAAAATACAAAAATACAAAAATACAAAAATACAAAAATACAAAAATACAAAAATACAAAAATACAAAAATACAAAAATACAAAAATACAAAAATACAAAAATACAAAAATACAAAAATACAAAAATACAAAAATACAAAAATACAAAAATACAAAAATACAAAAATACAAAAATACAAAAATACAAAAATACAAAAATACAAAAATACAAAAATACAAAAATACAAAAATACAAAAATACAAAAATACAAAAATACAAAAATACAAAAATACAAAAATACAAAAATACAAAAATACAAAAATACAAAAATACAAAAATACAAAAATACAAAAATACAAAAATACAAAAATACAAAAATACAAAAATACAAAAATACAAAAATACAAAAATACAAAAATACAAAAATACAAAAATACAAAAATACAAAAATACAAAAATACAAAAATACAAAAATACAAAAATACAAAAATACAAAAATACAAAAATACAAAAATACAAAAATACAAAAATACAAAAATACAAAAATACAAAATACAAAAATACAAAAATACAAAAATACCAAAATACAAAAATACAAAAATACAAAAATACAAAAATACAAAAATACAAAAATACAAAAATACAAAAATACAAAAATACAAAAATACAAAAATACAAAAATACAAAAATACAAAAATACAAAAATACAAAAATACAAAAATACAAAAATACAAAATACAAAAATACAAAAATACAAAAATACAAAAATACAAAAATACAAAAATACAAAAATACAAAAATACAAAAATACAAAAATACAAAAATACAAAAATACAAAAATACAAAAATACAAAAATACAAAAATACAAAAATACAAAAATACAAAAATACAAAAATACAACAACAATAACTTAACGAAGTAATGATAAACAAACAGATTAAAAAAATCAAAATGAATTTCAATTTACCCCAAAAAGAACAAACACCACCTATTCAACCACTTAATAACCATGGCTCTGTAAAAAGGGTTAGGCCCCGTGACGAGTCGCTTTCTACGAGGGAGAAAATTAAAATCAACGCGTGCGTTCCGCTTTGCTAGACCATCGAGCCATTCTTCATCCTGAAAGGTTCCACTGTAGACCGCGGCAGACGAAGGCCCCCTTCGCAGAACTCACTCACACAACCCGGGACTCTAATGGCTTAATGTTCCTTCCGAGAGCTCGTTCTGTCCCACGCGGATGGCGGTTGACGACTCGCACAGGCCTTCGAGGTGATGATGGTGATTGTCAAGCGACTGGAGCGGTTGCTGGTGGGTGCTTTTGTGAACCGGAAGGATAACAGTTTTCTGTGAAGGATGTAATTTCAGCCTAGGTTGAGGGTGTCACTCTTAAGTGATGAAAATAAATGTTGAAAAGTATGTTTGATTTAAGTTTTTTTTTTTTTGCAAATTCAATCTAAACTACCTTGTAAAGCAACGCAAAATATTAAAAAAAAAACGTGGACATTCAAGTGTTCAAATCAACCAACTACAAATGCGTAACTAGGCTTAATGGGTTAATGGACGGCTACCGAGAAACCGCATTGACACGCACCAACTCAATCGCAACAATTGAAGGATGAGCTACAGTAGCTCTTTAGTTGGGGGCGTTACAAGCAAAAGGACCCAGGGACTCTTTTCCTAGGGATTGATCCTTGGAAACTAAGCAAACCATTTCTGCGTCACTAAGAATGCTTTGTGCTCGGAAACTACTTTCATTTATTTGTTGATTTTTCACTTCTTCAAAATTCCACAGGGTAAACGCATTGGAGTGCTCGTCCACAAGGCCATCAACTGTTCTACGTCCACTGCGGTTATAAACGAGGTTATAGTCAATTAGCCATGCTGGATCAGTTTCTATACAAAGTTAATCTACATTTACTTGCAGCTTAACATTTTCTCGCAGCAATTGCTCCATCGCAGCCCGGTTATCACTTGTGGATTATTTGTCTACGATTGGACCTTGCTGTACACGGTGAGTTACTCTGGTGGCGGTTGCAAAATAAATTCAATCAACTAAATTTGATTCATTGGGATTTTGAATAGAAGATCCAATCTTAAGCCAGTTTGCTTTCACTTTGACAAAAAAAAATCTTCATGCTTTATAAATACTAATAAATTTGCATCAGAAATATAATGCATTAGCTCTCTCAATTAATTGATTGTAATACAAATTAACATAACCTAATTCAGAAAGGACCCGACTAGTCAAGGCCCAAATAATACAAATTCTCAATAAATGCCAGTATTTCTCAAATATTGACAATTGACCGAAAAAGTTATGATGAGACGGCATATGAATCTTCACACAATTTTGGCATCTGAGTTTTTCTCTAGAATTCGCAATATTTTTTCGAGATTTGTAATTTTTGCTTGGTGCTTTTCGTTGTAAAGTATTTTCAAATTGCAAAAAAAAAAAACTTCAAATAAAAACCGAAATATTTTACATTGAAATGCCGATAGCTTGAAAATTGTACACTTTATCAAAAAATGTGCAAAGTCATTTTCATTAAAACATTTGATTTTTTGATTTAAAAGGGTTTTTTTAATTTTAGACTGACCATATTTTAGATTTTTTCCGAAAAACTACATTATGTTTTCAAAAAGTCTGGGGGAGGGGAATTCAACTTCAAATAATAAAACAGCAAATGAAAAAAGTTCGATTTTGTTTACCCTGTAACCAATATGAAAAATGCTGTATCAAGTAGGCGAATATCTGCTTTACCCCGAAAAAATGTTTAAAAATATTTTAATTTATTATAAACGACCTTTTTTCCAATCAAATTTATAACTTCAATACCTCAAACCAATGTGGAATTTCCTGAGGATTCGGAATATGTCAAAATTGAGACAAAAAAAAAGCCATTTGTTATAGAAAAATCGTCAAACTATGAGAAAAATTGCGAATGGCCTAGAAATTAATTCCGTAGGCTTGTAGTCCATGAAATTTCCTAACTTTTGACCTAAACGAGTATGGGTATTGAAGGCTGTTCCAAATAGATAGCAAGCTTTGAAAAATATCAATTTTTAACAGTAATTTGCAAAAGCTATGAAAAAGTCAAACCAATCCCGGATGTTTATGGCACATTTTGAAGTGCTTCAACTTAGTCGTAGAGGGCTAATATTTGGCATGAGTGCATCTCATATATAGACAAACATACGCTGAAAGTTTCATCCAAAACGGAGCATCTCGATACAACCTCCGGACCAAACAGAGCAAAATCTACCAAAACTGCCTCTTAATTCTAGTTAACTAACTTTTTGATTTTTACAAAAAATTAAAAATAAACTTCTTCTCGAAGTATTTTGAACACTTTTCTAACACGGACAGTATGATTCCATGTCTTTCCGTACAAATTTAATTTGTACCGTCAGTGGGGGTGACTATGGGTCAAAAAACGAAACACCTCTCGAAATTTCTTAATAACAAAAAAAAAATTAAATGACATCGAACATCTTTCAACGTTTATTTGTTCTTAGATAGTTTACTTACATGTTCCCAAAATATGGTAGATTTTGATGAAAACTACCTTAAATGCCAATAGTTTGAAAAATGACACAATCTCACCAATCAACACAACTCATCTCACACTCACACAACATCATCTCACACTCACTCACAATCTCACACAACTCACACACACTCACTCACACAATCTCACAAATCTCACTCAACTCAACACAACTCACACACTCACACATCTCACAATCTCACTCAATCTCAATCACTCAAACTCCAAACTCACACTCACACTCAACTCTCACTCAACTACACAACCAACTCACATCACACTCATCTCCACTCATCTCACTCACAAAACTCACTCAACCAACAACAATCTCACTCACATCATCACACTCACTCAATCTCAACTCAACTCACACCACTCACTCTCAACTCACATCTCACACTCACACTCAACTCAACTCACTCAACACTCAACTCAACACAACAAACTCAACACACTCACACACACACTCCAACTCACACTCAACTCACTCACTCACACTCACTCACTCACACAACTCAACAATCTCACACTCAACTCCACTCACTCCAACTCCAACACTCACACATCTCACAACACACATCTACACTCAAACTCACTCAACTCACAACTCAATCTCAAACTCACACACTCAACACACTCAACAAACTCACACACACAACAATCTCACACACTCACTCACCACACTCAACTCAACACATCTCACACAACAACTCAACTCACACACTCACACTCAAACTCACACTCACACTCAACACAACTCACTCACATCACCACACTCACAACTCAACTCACACACACTCACAAACACACTCACAACCACTCACACTCACACTCACACTCAACTCACACACACAACTCACTCAACACAACACACAACACACACTCACACACAACTCACTCAATCAACTCACCACTCACTCAACTCATCACTCACTCACACAATCTCACACAACTCACACTCAACTCACAACACAATCTCACTCAACACTCACACTCAACACACTCACACTCAACACACACACTCAACTCAACACACACTCACCAAACTCACACTCACAACACAACTCACAACTCACCACACAACACACTCACTCAAACTCACACAACTCACTCAAACTCACACACATCACTCACACAACACACAACTCACTCAACTCACACACACAACTCACACTCAAACACTCATCACAACTCACAACTCACACTCAACAACTCACACACTCACTCACAACTCAACACAAAACATCTCAACACTCACAACACACAATCTCACTCACTCAACTCAACTCACATCTCAAACTCACCACACACTCAACTCACTCACACATCTCACACACAACTCACACTCACAAACTCACACTCAACACACAACTCACTCAACTCAACACATCTCACTCAAACATCTCACTCAACAACAATCTCAACTCAACACACTCATCTCACAACTCACACAACTCACACTCACTCAATCAATCCAACATCTCACACACACTCAATCACCACTCCACTCAACTCACTCAACTCACTCACCAACTCACACAACTCAACTCAACTCACTCACACAATCTCAACTCACAATCACTCACTCACTCACAACATCAACTCACACACTCACACTCAAACTCACACACTCACAACTCACTCAACTCACACTCACACTCAACTCAACTCACACTCAACTCACACTCACAACTCACTCACAATCTCACTCATCTCAACACTCAAATCACACTCACAACTCACACTCAATCACACTCACTCACTCACACAACTCATCACTCACAACTCAACTCAACTCATCTCAACTCACACAACTCACACTCAACAATCTCAAACTCAATCTCAATCTCACACTCACTCACATCACTCAATCTCACACACAACACCAATCTCAAACAACTCACACTCAACTCATCTCACACACTCACTCACAACTCACACACAACTCAAACTCACACTCACACATCATCTCAACTCACTCAACACTCAACTCACACACTCACTCAACACTCAACTCACACAATCTCACACTCACACTCACTCAACTCACACAACTCAACACATCTCACTCACAACTCAAACTCAACACATCTCAACACACTCAATCTCACACTCACAACATCACAACTCACACACTCACCTCAACAATCTCAACTCACCAACTCACTCAACTCACTCACAACACAACTCTCACTCACTCACTCAACAACTCACAACAACTCACTCAATCTCACACTCAAATCTCAACTCACAACTCACATCTCACTCACAATCTCACACTCACAACACAACTCACATCACACACAATCTCACACTCACTCAAACTCACACTCAATCACACACACACACTCACTCAAACTCACAATCACTCAAACTCACTCACACACAACTCACACTCAACACACTCAACACACAATCTCACACTCACACTCACAACACCACATCTCAACTCACTCCACACACAAACTCACACCACACTCACTCAACACTCAACACAACATCTCACACACAACTCACACAACTCACTCACCATCTCACTCACACAACACACTCATCTCACTCAACACTCACACTCACTCAACACACAACTCAAAATCTCAACTCACACTCACACAATCTCACACAACTCAAACCACAACTCACACACTCTCACCACTCAACACTCACACACTCATCAATCACACACACTCAACTCACACTCAACTCAACACACACTCACACACACTCACACAACTCACACAACATCAACACTCACACTCACACACTCACTCACATCCTCACAATCTCACAATCTCTCACCACTCACACACTCATCACAATCAACAACACTCACACACAAACTCACTCACTCACTCAACTCAACTCACACAACAATCACCACACTCACTCATCTCAACTCACAACAACTCACTCACACTCACTCACAATCTCAACTCACACAAAACAACTCAATCACTCACAATCTCAACACTCACACACTCACACTCAAACTCACTCACACTCAAACATCACTCACTCACTCATCTCAATCTCACAACTCAACACTCTCACTCACACTCAACAAACTCAATCTCACACACACTCACAACTCATCACACTCATCTCACACACAACTCACACTCACACACAAACTCATCACTCAACTCAACACTCAACTCACACTCAACTCACACTCAATCACTCACTCACTCACATCACTCAACATCACTCAATCTCACACTCACATCAACACACAACTCAACTCAACACAATCTCAACTCCTCAACTCACTCACAACACTCACACTCACATCATCACACAACATCTCAAACTCACTCACCACACAATCAACTCACTCAATCTCAACATCACTCACTCACACAATCATCAACTCAATCTCACAACAACTCACATCCAATCTCACTCAACTCAACAACACAACATCTCACACTCACATCAACAATCTCACACTCACACTCACACTCAACACTCACTCACAATCTCAACTCACACACTCACTCAAACTCACTCACTCACACAACTCACAACTCAAACTCACACACACTCATCAACTCACACTCAATCTCAACTCACCACATCTCACACACACAACTCACACTCAACTCACATCTCCAACTCACTCAATCACTCACAATCTCAACAACATCACTCTCACACAACTCAACAACTCACATCTCACTCACTCACACTCAATCTCAACTCACACACTCATCAATCTCAACTCAACTCACACACAACTCATCTCACTCACTCACATCTCACACAACTCAAACTCACATCACTCCAACTCAACTCACAACTCACACTCAACAACTCAACTCAAACTCACACACTCACAATCTCAACACTCAACTCTCAACTCACAACTCACCAACACACTCACTCACAACACACTCACAACTCACACTCACACTCACTCACACTCACAACACCACTCAAAATCTCACTCATCAATCACTCACAACTCCACTCAACTCACAAATCTCAACACACATCTCACACTCATCTCAATCACTCACTCACAATCTCAACACCACTCACACAACTCACTCAAACAATCAATCTCACTCAAATCTCACACACTCAACATCTCAAATCTCAACTCACTCACTCACTCACTCACTCAATCTCAACAACTCACTCACACTCCACTCAACATCTCAACTCAACTCACACAACTCACTCAACTCAACACTCAACTCACTCAACATCTCAACAACTCATCTCACTCAATCTCACTCACACACACACTCATCTCAACACTCAAATCTCAACTCATCTCACTCAACACACTCACACTCACAACTCACTCAACACTCACACAACATCTCACATCTCACACACAACAACTCAACTCAATCTCACACACTCACTCAAACACTCACACACATCTCAACTCATCACACTCACACTCACTCAACTCACTCAACACATCTCACATCACACAACAACTCAAATCTCACACACTCATCATCTCAACTCACTCCACTCACCACTCAACTCAACTCAACATCTCACTCAACTCACACACTCACTCACTCAACTCACATCTCAACTCACTCACTCACTCACCAACATCTCACAACAATCTCAACACAATCTCAACTCACTCAACAACTCACTCACTCACACTCACTCAACTCAACTCACATCACAACTCACACAACTCAACTCACAACACTCACACTCACTCAACACTCAAACTCAATCTCACTCAACCACAATCTCCAACTCAAACATCTCACTCAACTCACTCAATCTCAAACAACACACACACTCAATCTCACTCAATCTCACAATCTCACTCACTCACTCACACCACTCACACTCACACTCAATCTCACAACACTCACACATCAAACAAACTCACACACAACTCACACTCAATCAACTCACTCAACCACAACAACATCTCACTCAACATCATCACAACTCAATCTCACACTCAATCTCACTCACTCACTCACAACACTCATCTCACAACACAACTCACAACTCACAACTCACTCACAATCTCACAACTCACTCACACACAACTCACTCACATCTCACTCAACTCAATCTCACAACTCACAACTCACACTCACTCAATCAACTCACAACTCAATCTCACTCAACACTCACTCAATCTCACTCACACAAACTCACACACTCAAACTCAATCTCATCACTCAACTCAAACTCTCACTCAACAACTCACACTCACTCAACTCACTCAATCTCAACACACTCAACTCACACACTCACACAACTCATCTCAATCTCAAACTCACAACTCACTCACAACTCAACTCACAACTCATCAACTCACTCACACACTCAACTCAACACTCACACACTCACACTCAACATCTCACAACTCACTCACACTCAATCTCACATCTCACTCAACTCAACTCAACTCATCAACTCACTCTCAACTCACAACAACTCAATCTCAACTCAATCACTCAAACTCAACTCAAACTCATCTCACACACTCAATCTCACACAACTCAACTCAACTCAACTCACTCACCAATCACACTCACAACACTCAACTCAACTCAAACTCACACTCACTCACACAACTCAATCTCAAACACTCACACTCATCTCAACACTCACTCAACATCTCAATCTCACATCAACTCACACTCATCTCACACTCATCATCTCACACAATCTCAACTCACAACTCATCAACTCACACTCAACTCACTCACTCAACAACAACTCACCATCACTCATCTCAACATCACTCACACACAAACTCACACAACTCACTCAACATCTCAACTCACTCAACTCACACTCACTACTCAATCTCACTCACACATCTCACTCAACTCACACTCAACTCACTCAACTCAATCTCACTCACACACAATCACAACAACTCACACACTCACTCAATCACTCACAACTCACAACTCAACTCACTCACTCAACTCACACTCACACACACTACATCAACTCATCAACTCCACTCACTCAATCAACTCACACACTCAACTCAACACACTCAACTCACTCAACTCAACTCACTCACTCACCAACTCAACTCAACTCAAATCTCAACATCCTCAATCTCACACACTCACACTCACTCACACAACTCAACACACAACTCACTCAACTCACACTCAACTCAACTCAACTCACCAATCTCACTCACTCAACTCATCTCACACTCAACTCACAACTCAACTCAACATCTCAACAACACATCTCACATCTCACACAACTCACTCACAACTCACTCACACTCAACTCACACACTCACTCACACTCATCAACACTCAACTCACAATCTCACACTCAACTCAACTCAACTCAACTCAACTCAACTCACACTCAACATCTCACACTCAACAATCTCAACTCACTCATCACACTCAACTCACTCACTCAAACTCACAACCACTCAACTCAACACACAACACTCACATCTCACATCAACTCAAACTCACTCACTCAACATCTCACTCACAACTCAACACACTCACAACTCAAACTCAACTCACACAAACTCACTCAACACAACACTCACTCAATCTCACTCACACTCAACTCACTCAATCTCAACTCAACTCACACAACTCAACTCACTCAATCTCAACACTCACTCATCTCAAACTCACAATCACACACTCACTCACACACACTCAAATCTCACTCACACTCAAACACATCTCACTCACTCACTCAAACACTCACTCACAATCTCAAACTCACACTCAACACTCACTCACAATCTCACATCTCACTCACACAATCTCACTCAACTCACACACTCAACTCAACTCACACTCAACCACTCACAATCACATCTCACAACACACAACTCACTCAATCTCACTCACACTCAAACATCTCACACACTCACTCACACTCACAATCTCACACACTCAACTACTCATCTCACACTCACACACAACTCAAACTCACTCAACACTCAATCTCACACAACACACAATCATCTCACAACTCACTCAACACTCACTCACACAACACACTCACCACAACTCACAAACTCACTCACAATCTCACTCAACTCACAACATCTCACAACTCACACTCACTCACACAATCACACTCACTCACTCATCACCACACTCACCACAACTCTCAACACACTCACTCACACTCAATCTCAACACAACTCACATCTCACAACATCAACTCACACACAACACAACTCACTCACAACACTCAATCAAACTCACTCACTCAAATCTCACTCAACACTCAACTCAACTCACTCATCTCACAAATCTCACACTCAACTCAACATCACACTCAAACTCAACACTCAATCACACACATCTCACAACCACTCAACAATCTCACTCACAATCTCAACTCACACAATCTCACATCTCACACACTCAACACTCAATCTCACACTCACTCAAACTCAAACACAACTCACATCACTCACACATCACAACTCAACTCACACATCTCACTCACAAACTCACTCAAACTCACTCAACACTCAACTCACTCAACTCAACTCACACTCAACACAATCTCACTCACACTCAACACATCTCAACTCAACTCACACAACTCACACTCACTCAACTCACACTCAACTCACTCACACTCAACTCACAACTCACTCACACACACATCTCAACTCACACAACTCACACTCACAACTCACAACTCATCTCACAACTCACACAATCTCACTCACACACTCACACTCAACACACACAATCTCAAACTCACACTCAACTCACATCTCACAACAACTCACAACACATCTCACAACTCAAATCTCACACTCACATCTCAACTCACATCTCACTCACTCACTCACAACTCAACTCACATCACTCACAACTCACTCACACTCAACTCACAACTCACACAAACTCAACATCTCAACTCACTCACAAACTCACTCAACTCAACTCAAACTCACTCAATCTCACACTCAACACACTCACACTCACACAAATCTCACACTCACATCCAACTCACACTCACTCACAAACTCACAACTCACACTCATCTCACTCACACACATCTCACTCAAACTCACTCACACAACTCAATCTCAACTCACACTCAAATCTCACTCACACAACATCTCACATCACCACTCACAACTCACTCAAACTCACACACTCAATCAACTCACTCAACTCAATCAACATCTCACACACACTCATCTCAAACTCACACCAACTCTCAACATCTCACTCACAACTCACACTCACACTCAACTCACAACACACTCAACTCACACTCACAACACTCCTCAACTCAACTCACACACACTCAACTCACCATCACACACACTCAACTCAACTCACACTCACAAATCTCACTCAACTCACTCATCTCAACTCACTCATCTCACACTCACACACTCACAACACTCACTCACACTCAAACATCTCACACTCAACACAACTCACAACAACTCAACACACTCACATCTCACTCAACTCACTCAACTCACAACTCACTCACACAACTCACACTCACAATCTCAACTCAACAATCTCACACATCACACTCAACTCAATCACAACTCACATCACACTCACTCAACACTCACTCACAAATCAAACTCATCAAACTCAATCTCAACTCACTCACACTCACAACTCACTCAACAACAACTCAACACACACTCACAATCTCAATCTCAATCTCACATCAACTCACTCACACTCAACAACATCTCACTCAACTCAACACACACTCACACTCATCACAACTCAAACTCACACTCAACTCACTCACACTCAACCATCTCAACACACTCACTCAATCTCAACACTCAAACTCAACTCACTCACACTCAATCTCAACACAAACTCACTCACACACACTCAAACTCTCACATCACTCACACTCATCTCAAATCACTCATCACTCATCTCAAACTCACACACACTCAACATCAAAACTCACCACATCTCACTCACACACACAACATCTCACACTCACACTCACACAACTCACACTCAACTCACTCACTCACACTCAAACTCAACATCTCACACACACACAATCTCAACTCACACAATCTCACCTCACATCTCACACTCAACATCTCAACTCTCAACAAACTCATCACACTCACTCAAACACTCAACTCACACAATCTCAACACTCACACTCAATCTCAACTCACACTCACATCACTCAACTCAACACTCAATCAACATCACTCACAACTCACTCATCTCAACACACACTCAATCTCACACAATCTCACTCACACTCACTCAATCTCACACTCAACTCACAACTCAACACAACTCAACAACTCACTCATCTCACTCACTCAACACACACAACTCAATCAATCACACACACTCAACTCAACTCACAACTCAACTCAAACACATCTCACACTCACTCACTCATCACTCAAACTCAACATCTCACACAAATCTCAACAATCTCAACTCACACTCAACTCAACCACACACTCACACACAAACTCACCAACACTCACAAACTCACATCTCACTCACTCAAACTCACTCAACCAACTCACACTCACTCAACTCAATCTCACAAATCTCAACACTCAACACTCACTCACACAACTCACTCAATCTCAAATCTCATCACAACTCACTCACATCTCACTCAACACTCAACTCACAACTCACTCACACTCAACACTCAACTCAATCAACTCAAACTCAACTCACACAACACTCACTCACAACAACTCACTCAACTCACAACTCATCAACTCACACTCAACTCACCTCACTCACTCAAACTCACTCAACTCCACACAACTCACTCACACACTCATCACTCAATCACCATCACAATCTCAACAACTCACACTCACAACACATCTCACATCTCACACACTCACTCAACACTCACACACTCAATCTCACACTCAACTCACAACTCACACTCACTCACAACATCTCATCTCAACTCACACACTCAAACACACTCAACTCACACAAACTCAACTCACTCAATCCACTCAACTCTCACACAACTCACAACTCACACTCAACAATCTCAAACTCACTCACACTCACACACTCAACATCTCACACTCACTCTCAATCTCACAATCAACTCACTCAACAACTCATCCAATCACACTCAAACACTCACAACTCACTCACACAATCTCACTCACACAAAACTCACTCACACTCACACAACTCACTCACACTCAACAAACTCTCAACAACTCAATCTCCACTCACAACTCACTCAACTCACATCTCACATCACACTCAATCTCAACTCACAACTCACACTCAACTCACACAACTCACACAACACACTCACTCAATCTCACACACTCAACTCACTCAACCAAACTCACATCAACAACTCACACTCACACTCAACTCACACCACACTCACTCACACTCACTCATCTCAACTCAATCACTCACAACTCAACTCACAATCACTCACAATCTCACTCAAAACTCACATCAACTCACTCACAACATCTCACAACTCAACTCACTCAACTCAACACTCAACACACTCAACACTCACATCTCAACTCACAACATCTCACAACACTCACATCTCACCTCAACACACTCACATCAACTCACATCACTCACACACTCACAACTCAACTCACAAACTCAATCTCACACATCTCATCACACTCACACACAACACTCAACTCACTCACCAACTCTCAACTCAACTCACAACTCACTCACACTCACAATCTCACAACACATCTCACACTCAACTCATCTCAACTCACTCACACTCACACTCAAACTCACTCACACACTCAACTCAACACACTCACAACATCTCACACTCAACACACTCAACTCACACAACTCACACACAATCTCACTCACAACTCACACACTCACTCAACTCAACACACATCTCACACTCACTCACTCACTCAACACTCACACAACTCACTCAACTCAACTCAATCAACAATCTCACAACTCAACTCACATCTCAACACTCAATCAAATCTCACACAACTCAACTCAACTCACTCAACTCACACTCACATCTCACACACAACTCAACTCACTCACACACTCAACTCAACATCTCAACTCAATCTCAACACTCAACTCACTCAACATCTCAACATCAACTCAACTCACAACAACTCACACACACTCACACTCACTCAACTCAACACTCAATCTCAACACACTCACTCACAACTCACACTCAACACTCACACATCTCAACAACTCACTCACACACTCAAACTCACTCAACACTCACTCAACTCAACTCACTCACACATCTCACTCATCACTCACACTCACACTCACAATCAACACACAATCTCACACTCAACTCACACTCACACACACTCAATCTCAACTCAAATCTCAACTCAACAACACTCACTCAATCTCACACTCAACTCACTCATCAACTCACAAACCACACTCACAACTCAATCTCACTCAACTCACTCAACAATCTCACACTCACTCACTCAATCACTCACACTCAACTCAACACTCATCACATCTCACTCACTCATCACTCACAATCACACACTCAACTCACACTCAACACTCACAACTCAACATCACACTCAACTCACTCACTCACAACAACTCACTCACTCAACTCACTCAACTCACTCACACTCACACACTCACATCTCACTCAACTCACAACTCAACTCAATCTCACTCAACTCACTCAACTCAACTCACAACACTCAACTCAACTCACAACTCACTCACTCACACATCAACTCAACTCACTCACTCAACTCATCTCACTCAACAAATCCAACTCACTCAATCTCACTCACAACTCACTCACTCATCACCACTCAAATCTCAACACTCACTCACACACTCAACTCAATCTCAACTCACTCAAATCTCAACTCACTCACTCACTCAAACTCAATCTCACAACACTCATCATCTCACACTCAACTCATCACTCAACACTCACACAACTCACAACAATCTCACTCACAACTCAATCAACTCACTCACACACACTCAACTCACTCAACTCAACACTCACACTCACACAACTCAACTCACAATCTCACACACACTCAACTCACTCACTCACTCACACTCAACAACAACTCAAATCTCACTCACTCACTCCACAACACTCAAATCTCATCAACTCACTCAACTATCTCAACTCAACACTCAAATCTCACTCACTCACACAACAACTCAACACACTCACATCTCAACTCACTCACACCAACTCAATCTCACAATCTCACTCACACACACAACTCAACTCAACAACTCACTCACATCTCACAACATCTCAACTCAATCACTCAATCTCACAACAATCTCAACACTCAACTCACTCAAATCTCAACTCACTCACACTCACACTCAACTCAATCTCACAACTCACACTCACTCACTCACAATCTCAACACTCACACAACTCACATCTCACACTCACACTCAACTCACACACTCACTCAACAACTCATCACTCCAACTCATCATCACTCACACAACTCACTCAATCTCAACTCAACATCTCACAACTCAATCTCACTCAACATCAACACTCAATCTCAAACTCACTCAACAACACTCACACTCAACTCAACTCAATCTCAACATCTCACTCAATCCTCAACATCTCACACTCACAACACAACTCACACTCACAACTCACACTCAACACAACTCACAATCTCACACTCACACAATCTCACACACTCAAACTCAACTCACACTCACTCACTCACCAAACTCACTCAACTCACACACTCAATCATCACTCAAACTCAATCTCACACACTCACACACTCACTCACACATCTCACACTCACTCACTCAAAACTCACTCAACTCATCCACTCAATCTCAATCTCAACTCAACATCTCAACTCACACACATCTCAACTCAACTCACACATCAACAACTCAAACATCTCACACTCACTCATCTCAACCACTCAAACTCACCAATCTCACACTCACACTCACACACAATCTCAACTCACAACACTCACTCACACAATCACAACTCAAACTCATCAAACACTCAAATCTCACTCACACACACTCAACACTCACTCACTCAACACAATCTCAAACTCAACTCACACTCAACTCACTCAAACTCACTCACATCTCACAATCTCACACTCACACTCAACTCACATCACAATCTCACAAACTCACTCAACTCACTCAACATCTCAATCTCACAACTCACACTCAATCTCATCACTCAACTCACTCACATCACTCTCAATCTCACACTCATCTCACAACTCAAACTCAACTCAACACAACAACTCACACACTCACTCATCACTCACACTCACTCAACACAACACTCAATCTCAACAACTCACACTCAACACACTCACTCAACTCACACACTCACAACTCACTCACAATCACACTCAATCTCACTCATCACTCAACAACTCACACTCAATCTCATCAAAACTCAACTCACTCAACTCACACACTCACCAACACTCACTCAAACTCAATCTCACATCTCACTCACTCAACTCACATCATCTCACACAATCTCACAAATCTCACTCACTCACTCTCAAATCTCACTCAACACTCACATCAACTCAATCTCACTCAATCACACTCAACTCACTCACTCAACACTCAACTCAATCTCACACACTCACACACTCAACACTCAACACTCACTCAAACTCTCACAACTCACTCTCACACTCAACAATCTCAACTCACTCACTCACAACTCAATCTCACATCACACTCAACTCAACTCACAACTCACATCTCACACAACTCAATCTCAACTCAAATCTCACTCACACTCAACACTCATCACACTCACACTCACACTCATCTCACAACTCATCTCAACTCACTCAACTCAACACTCACAACACTCATCACTCAATCTCAACTCACAACTCAAATCTCACACTCAATCACTCACAATCTCACACACAACTCACACACTCAAACATCTCAATCTCACACACTCACAACATCACTCACTCACTCACTCAACAACTCACTCACAACTCACACTCAATCTCAACTCACACACATCACATCACTCAACTCATCAACACTCACATCAACTCACAACATCTCACAAACTCAACTCACACTCAACTCACACTCACTCACTCACAATCTCAACTCATCACTCTCAACACAACTCACTCACACAATCTCACACTCACTCTCACAACACTCACACTCAACTCACTCACAATCTCAACTCACTCAACACTCAACTCACACTCAATCTCACAACACACTCACTCAAACTCATCATCTCACACAACTCAACACAACTCAACTCCAACTCACTCAACACTCACTCACACATCTCACAACAACTCACTCACAACTCACTCTCACAAACTCACACTCAATCTCACAACCACTCACTCACTCAATCACTCACTCAACACTCACATCTCACACTCACAACTCAACTCACCACTCATCTCAACATCTCACAACTCACACAACTCAACAACATCTCAACTCACATCTCACTCACATCTCACACAAACTCACACAACATCTCAACTCAATCTCACTCTCATCACTCAACTCAACATCTCAATCTCAACTCACACTCAAACTCATCTCAACACTCACTCAACTCACTCACACTCACATCTCAACATCTCAAACTCACACTCAACTCACTCACACAACTCACTCACTCACCATCTCACACTCAACTCACACACTCATCACACAAACTCACACAATCTCAACTCACTCATCACACTCAACATCTCACACTCACACAAACTCACTCACAATCAACTCACACAACTCACTCAACAACTCAACTCACTCAACTCAACTCACATCACACTCATCAAACTCACACAACTCAATCTCACAACTCAACACTCACTCATCTCACAACTCAACAACTCAACATCTCACTCAAAATCTCACTCAACAATCTCAACACACTCACTCACTCACTCACACACTCAACTCACAAACACAATCTCACACTCAACACTCACTCAATCTCACAACTCACAAACACTCACACTCAATCTCAACTCACTCACACTCACTCAACCAACTCAACTCAACACTCACACTCACTCACATCAACATCTCACAATCAATCTCACTCACAACACTCACTCACACACTCAAACATCTCACTCAACTCACACTCACAACTCAAATCACTCACTCAAATCTCACTCAATCACAACTCACTCACTCACATCTCAACTCACTCATCACTCACACAATCAACACACTCACATCTCACAACACTCAAATCTCAATCACTCACTCAACATCTCACATCTCATCACTCAACTCAACATCACTCACTCACTCAACTCCACTCACACTCAACTCACACACTCACACTCAACTCACAATCTCAACTCATCTCAACATCACTCAACTCAAACATCTCACACACACTCAATCACTCATCTCACACTCAACTCAACACAATCTCACTCACACTCAACACACACTCAATCTCAATCTCACAAACTCACCAACTCATCACTCACTCACTCAACTCACTCACAATCACTCATCCACTCACTCACACTCACTCATCAAACTCACACAACTCACACAACAACTCACACTCAATCTCACAACTCAACTCAAACTCACATCAACAATCTCACTCACTCAACAACACAACTCACACCAACTCACTCACACTACAACCAAACTCAATCTCAACTCAACATCAAATCTCACTCACTCAACACACTCAACTCACTCAAACTCACATCTCACTCAACTCCAACTCACTCACACTCAACTCACTCACTCAAATCTCACTCAACACATCTCACTCATCTCACCAAACTCACACTCACAACACTCATCACTCAAACTCAAACTCACACACACTCACTCACTCACAACTCAATCTCACTCACACAACTCATCAACTCAACTCACACTCACACTCAAATCTCACACTCACATCTCACAACTCACTCAAATCTCAATCAACACTCACTCACTCACACACATCACTCAACACAATCTCACACTCATCACTCAACAACTCACTCATCACACAACATCTCAACACTCAACATCTCACTCACACTCACTCAACTCAATCTCAACAATCATCTCACTCACAAACTCAATCTCACTCAAACACTCACTCATCTCACAACACTCACTCAACATCTCACTCAACTCAACTCACTCACTCACTCAACACTCTCACACTCAACTCAAATCACACTCACTCACATCACAACTCAACTCACTCAACATCTCACTCACTCAACACACTCAATCTCACACACTCACTCACACTCACTCCACTCACACTCACTCAACCAATCTCACTCAACACACTCACTCACTCACAACTCATCAACTCAACATCACAAACTCATCAACTCAAACTCATCACTCACCAATCTCACACACATCTCAACTCAACTCAACACTCATCATCACAACTCACTCAACTCACACAACTCAAACTCAACTCACACTCATCAACACACTCAACTCACTCACACAACACTCAATCTCACACATCATCTCACAACACTCAATCTCAATCTCACTCCATCACAACACTCAAATCTCACTCACTCAACTCAACATCTCAACTCACACTCACACAATCTCACTCACACTCAACACACTCACATCTCAACACTCAACTCACTCACTCAACTCAACACTCATCACAAACTCACTCACACCATCAACTCAAACTCACACACTCACTCAACTCACAACTCACTCAACTCATCTCAAATCTCACACAACTCACAACACTCAACTCAACTCACTCAATCTCAAATCTCAACTCAACACACTCACACTCACTCACTCAATCACTCACACACTCACAATCTCAACTCAACACTCACAATCTCACTCACTCACTCAAATCTCAACAACACAACTCACAATCTCATCACACTCAAACTCAACATCTCACACTCAACTCAATCACATCAACAACTCAACTCAACTCACTCAACTCACCACTCACTCACAATCTCAACACTCAACTCAATCTCACTCACACTCATCTCACACTCACTCACTCATCATCATCTCAACAATCTCAAATCTCAACACAACACATCTCATCACAACTCAACTCACTCACTCAACACTCAACACACAACTCAACTCAAATCTCACTCACTCAACTCACAACTCACTCACAAATCTCACTCAACTCACAATCAAACTCAATCTCAACTCACTCACACACTCAACTCAATCTCACACAACTCACTCACACTCAACTCACAACTCAACTCACACACTCATCACACACTCAACAACTCACAACAATCTCACACTCAATCTCACACAACTCACAACACTCACACTCACTCAACTCACACTCAACTCAACTCAACATCAACACACACACTCAACACAATCTCACTCAACTCACAACTCAACTCAACTCACAATCTCACTCAACTCACTCAACACAACTCACAATCTCACTCACAACAACTCACACACTCAACTCAACTCACACTCAACTCAAACTCACTCAATCTCAAATCTCACTCACTCAACACTCACTCACACTCACTCACATCAATCACACACTCAACTCACTCAACTCACTCATCAACAACTCAACAATCTCACCACTCAATCTCACAACTCACACACTCATCTCACACAACTCAACAATCATCTCAACTCACTCCAATCTCAATCTCACACTCAAACTCAACTCAACTCACATCACTCAATCTCAAACTCACTCACAACACAACAACTCACTCAACTCACAACTCACACTCAACTCACTCACACTCAAACTCACATCTCAACTCACTCACAACAACTCACTCAACACACTCACACAACACATCCACAATCTCACTCTCACTCAAACAATCTCACTCAACAATCTCAACTCACTCAACTCAATCTCACTCACACTCAAATCTCACTCAACTCACAACTCAACTCACACACAACTCACAACTCAATCTCACTCACTCACACTCAAACTCAACTCACTCACAACACTCAATCTCACAACTCACACTCACTCACAACTCAACAATCTCACTCAACTCACTCACACACACACTCAATCTCACACAACTCATCACAACTCAATCTCAACACTCACACTCAACTCACATCTCAACTCAAACTCATCACACACTCACAACAATCTCACACACTCAACTCAACACTCACTCACTCACACAACTCACAACTCACATCATCTCACTCAACAACAACTCACAATCTCATCACACACTCAACTCAAATCTCACATCAACTCATCACTCACACTCACACCAACTCAAACTCACACTCAACACAATCTCACATCTCAACACTCACTCAACTCAACTCAACTCACTCAACTCAACAAATCTCAACTCACACTCACTCAACACTCACTCATCACACATCTCATCAACCAACATCTCACAACTCACACAACATCTCACACACTCAATCTCAACAACTCAACTCAATCTCACTCACTCACAACTCAACTCACAACAACTCAACTCAAACTCACTCAACACATCTCAACTCACAACTCACTCAACTCACACTCAACTCAAACACTCACAATCTCACAATCTCACTCAACATCACACACTCAACACTCACACTCAACTCAACACTCAATCTCATCACTCAACTCACTCACAAATCTCAATCTCACACTCAACACAACTCACTCATCTCACATCACTCACATCCACTCAACTCAAACCACAATCTCACTCAACTCAACACTCAACTCACTCACAACAACTCACTCAATCTCAAATCTCACTCAACACTCAACTCAACACTCACTCACTCAACTCACACACAACATCACTCACAACTCACAACTCACTCAACTCAAACTCAATCTCACACTCACACTCAACACATCACTCAACTCACATCTCATCACTCACTCACTCAAACTCAATCTCAACCATCACAAACTCACTCAACTCAACTCACTCAATCACATCAAACTCATCAAACTCAACTCATCTCACTCACTCAATCTCACATCACACACTCAATCTCAATCTCAACTCACTCAACTCAACTCATCACACACACTCACAATCACACACTCACAACTCACTCACACTCACAACTCACAAACTCACACAACTCACAACACTCACACACTCACTCACTCACACTCACTCAAACTCAAACTCAACTCACTCAATCTCAACTCACTCAACACTCAACTCACACTCACACACTCACTCAACAATCTCAAACTCAACTCAACTCATCACTCACACTCAACAATCTCACACACAACTCATCACACTCAACTCACACTCACACTCACTCAACTCAACCTCACACAACTCACCACACTCACTCACACACTCAACTCACTCAACTCACTCAAACTCACTCACTCAACTCAACTCAACTCAAACTCATCACTCAACAAACATCTCACTCAACACACACTCACTCAACTCATCTCAACTCACTCACACACACACAACTCACTCAACACTCACTCAAACTCACTCACACCAACTCACAACACTCACACACTCAACTCAACTCACTACATCTCACTCACTCACTCAAAACTCAACTCATCTCACACACTCACAACACACTCACAACTCATCTCATCACCACTCAACATCAATCTCACACTCAAACTCAACACTCACTCAATCTCACTCAACAACACAATCTCATCACTCAAACTCAACTCACTCAACTCCTCAAATCTCACACACACACTCAACACTCACACTCATCAAACTCACACTCACAACATCTCACAATCTCACTCAACACTCAACTCAACTCAACATCTCAAACTCACAACAACTCAACTCACTCAACACTCACACACAATCTCACACAACTCACTCTCACTCACAATCACACTCATCAACTCACTCACACAATCTCAACACAACTCACACTCACACTCACATCTCAACTCAACTCAACTCACAACATCACAACACTCACACACAACTCACACACATCTCACAATCTCACACTCATCACACACACTCACTCTCAACTCAACTCACACTCAAACTCAAACTCACTCTCAACAAACTCAACTCACACTCACACACAACTCATCACATCACTCACACAACTCACACTCAACTCACTCACACTCAATCTCAACACACAACTCACTCAACACTCACACTCAATCTCAACTCAACAATCTCAACTCACTCAACTCACACAACTCACTCACACTCAACTCAACAACTCACTCAATCATCAAACTCAACTCATCTCACTCAATCTCAACATCTCACACTCATCACACTCAACACAACTCATCACAACTCATCAACACTCAACTCACAATCTCACACTCACTCACCAACTCATCTCAACTCAACTCACAACTCATCTCACATCTCATCACTCAAACTCACACAACTCACTCAACTCACAACTCAACACTCACAACTCATCAACTCACTCACTCAACTCATCTCACTCACAACAACTCACACACTCACAACTCAATCACTCACACATCTCACAACTCACAACTCACTCACTCACAATCAACTCACTCAACTCAATCTCACACAACTCAAAATCACACTCAACTCACCACAACTCAACACAATCTCACTCAACACTCACAAATCTCAAACTCACTCAATCTCACACAACTCACCACTCAACTCACACTCACAACACTCAATCTCACTCAACATCAACACTCACTCATCAACACACAACCTCACCATCTCACTCAATCAACTCACATCTCAACACAACACTCAATCTCACAACACAATCTCACACTCACACTCAACAACTCACATCACTCACAACATCTCAACAACTCAACACTCAACTCACTCACACTCAAACAAACTCACATCTCACTCAAATCTCAACACACTCACAACTCAACTCAACTCAACTCAACTCAACTCACCACACTCACAACACACTCCAAATCTCACTCAACTCACATCTCACACACTCAACAATCTCACACTCAACTCAACTCACACAACTCACAATCTCACTCACACAACTCACACTCAACACACTCACACTCACACACACTCAACACTCACAATCTCACACTCACAACTCACTCACTCAACTCACACATCACAATCTCAACTCACTCAACTCAAACTCACACTCAACTCACACACATCTCAATCACTCACTCACTCAATCTCAACTCACACACACTCACTCAACCACTCACACAACACACTCAACTCACACAACTCACACTCACACTCACACACTCAACACACACTCAAAACACAACTCACTCACATCTCAACTCAACACTCACTCACACAACTCACACAACATCAATCTCACAACACAACTCAAACATCTCCAAACTCTCACACTCACAACTCACTCACACTCATCAATCTCAACTCACTCACACAACTCAACTCAACCAACTCACTCATCTCACAACTCACACAACTCACTCACATCAACTCAACTCAACTCACCAACTCACTCACACTCAACAATCTCAACTCACACTCACAACTCAACTCACACAACTCACATCATCTCAACAACAATCAACTCAACTCAACTCAACTCAACTCAACTCAACTCAACTCAACTCAACTCAACTCAACTCAACTCAACTCAACTCACAACTCAACTCAACTCAACTCAACTCAACTCAACTCACAACTCAACTCAACTCAACTCACAACTCAACTCAACTCAACTCAACTCAATCTCAACACTCACACTCACACTCACAACATCTCACTCAAACACTCAATCTCACACTCAACTCAACTCAAACTCAACACACAACTCAACAACAACTCACTCATCTCACTCAACTCACTCACACTCATCTCACAACTCACTCACAACACTCAATCTCAACACTCAACTCACACTCAATCTCAAACTCACTCACACTCAACTCAATCTCACTCACTCACACACACTCACTCAACACTCACACTCAACAATCTCACTCAACTCAAACTCACACTCACACACTCAACTCAACTCACTCAACTCAATCAACTCAACTCACACATCAACACACACAAACTCACACTCACAACTCAACTCAACACATCACAACTCAACAACTCACTCAACTCACTCAACAAACTCACTCAACAACTCAACACTCACTCACTCACACACTCACTCACTCAACACTCACACTCACAACTCACTCAACTCACAACACAATCTCACACTCAACTCACTCAACACACTCAACTCAACTCATCACACTCACATCACACTCACATCACACTCACTCACAACTCAAACTCAACTCACACAATCTCAACACAACTCAACATCTCAAACCACTCAACACTCAACTCACTCCACTCAATCAACACACTCAACTCAACACTCACACAATCTCAACTCACACAACAACTCAACTCATCAACTCAACACAAACTCCACAACACACTCACTCAACTCACACTCAACTCACAATCTCACTCACTCAACTCACACAATCTCACTCAACTCAACTCAACTCACTCAACAACTCACACAACTCACTCACTCACACTCAAATCTCACTCAAACTCACAACACTCAACCACTCACTCAACAACTCAACATCTCAAACTCAACTCACACAACACTCACACTCAACCAACTCACTCATCAACTCACTCAAACTCACATCACTCAAACACAACTCACACTCAACTCAACTCACTCAACTCACACACAACTCAAACTCACACAAAACCACACACTCAACTCACTCAACTCACTCAACAACTCAACAAACTCACTCACTCAACACTCATCACACAACTCACATCAAACTCACAACTCACTCACAAACTCACACAATCTCATCACACTCACACACACCAAACTCATCACACAATCTCACTCAATCTCACAACACTCACACAACTCACTCACACTCAACTCAACACTCAACTCACTCACTCACACACTCACTCAACTCAATCTCAACCACTCACTCACA
The DNA here is from genome assembly GCF_016801865.2 of Culex pipiens pallens. Lineage (NCBI taxonomy): Eukaryota > Metazoa > Arthropoda > Insecta > Diptera > Culicidae > Culex > Culex pipiens. The sequence goes on along the minus strand of NC_068939.1, from coordinate 152,022,520 downwards.
CACTCACAACAACTCACAACTCAATCTCACACTCACTCAAACTCACACAACTCACTCAACTCACACTCAACAACTCAACTCACTCACATCTCACAACACCACTCAACTCAAACTCACTCACTCAACTCACCAACTCAACAACTCACTCAATCTCAACACACAACTCACAACTCAATCTCAAACATCTCACACAACTCACACACTCAAACTCATCAACACACTCACACAACTCACACAACTCACTCACACACAATCCACTCACACTCACTCAACTCAACTCACTCACTCAACACAACTCACACTCAACTCACTCACAACTCAACTCACACTCACACAACTCACTCACACTCACAACAAACTCAACACACTCAACATCAATCTCAACTCACTCAACAACTCAATCTCACTCAACTCACAACTCACTCACAACAATCTCACAACTCAACTCACACACAATCTCAACTCACACTCACACATCAACACTCACAAACTCACAATCTCACACACAACTCACTCAATCTCACACACACTCACAAAACTCACTCACACTCACTCACACTCACAACATCAATCTCACTCACAACTCAACATCACACACCACTCAACTCAACACACAACTCACACACTCACACTCAATCAACACACAATCTCACTCAATCAATCTCACTCAACACTCTCAAACACTCACCACTCAAACTCACACATCTCACTCATCACTCAACCATCTCAAACTCAACTCTCACTCAACTCTCACACTCACAACTCACTCTCAACAAACTCACTCAACTCACATCAAACTCACTCAACTCAACACATCTCACTCACTCACAAACTCACACACACTCAACTCAACATCTCACTCACTCACTCACACAACACTCACTCAATCTCACACACACTCACAACTCACTCAAACATCTCACAATCTCACACTCAACTCACTCACACTCAATCTCACACTCATCTCAACATCTCACTCAACACAACTCACTCACTCATCTCAACACTCAATCACTCAACTCACACAATCTCAATCAACTCACTCACTCACACACACATCTCACTCAACTCAACTCACAACTCACACACACAACTCAATCTCACACAACTCAACAACTCACTCACACTCAATCTCAACATCTCAACTCACTCAACACTCACACTCACAATCTCACTCAACATCTCACACACTCATCACCAACTCACACAACATCTCAAACTCAACATCACTCACACAACTCAACCTCAACACAAACTCACACTCAATCTCACACTCACTCACTCACTCAACTCAACAACTCAACTCAACTCACACAACTCACTCAAATCTCACATCTCACAAACATCAAACACAACTCACACTCAACTCAATCTCAAACTCAAAACTCAACACAACTCACAACATCACACTCAACAACTCAATCACTCAAACTCACTCAAACTCAACAACTCACTCACAACTCAAACACTCACACAACATCACAACTCACTCACTCACAACTCAATCTCACATCTCACTCACAACACAACTCACTCATCTCAACTCATCACACACTCACACACAACTCAACACACTCACAACTCACACAACTCACTCAACACAACTCACAACTCATCACTCAAATCTCAACTCACACACACTCAACTCAAACATCTCACTCACTCAACTCATCCTCAAACTCAAACTCACACACACCAATCTCACTCAACTCAATCTCACTCAATCTCACTCAACTCACAATCTCACACTCACACAACTCAACAACTCACTCACACACTCACAAACTCACAATCTCACACTCAACTCACACTCACTCAACAACTCACTCAACACTCACAACTCACCAACACTCACTCACACAACTCAACTCAAACTCAAATCTCACCTCAATCTCAACTCAACTCACAACACTCATCTCAACACACTCAACTCAACACTCACTCAACTCAATCTCACACTCAACATCACTCAACATCTCACTCACATCAATCTCACAATCAACTCACAAACTCACAACTCACATCTCACACTCACAAATCTCAACATCTCACTCAAACTCACACTCACACACTCAACACTCACACACTCAACCTCACACTCACTCATCTCACACTCACACAACTCACTCAATCTCAACTCACACAACTCACAACACACTCAACACAACTCACTCAACTCACTCACTCATCTCAAACTCCAATCAACACTCAACTCACATCACCACACAACTCACACACAACTCAACTCACTCACATCACTCACTCATCACACTCACACTCATCACAAATCTCACACACACACTCAACAACTCATCTCACACACTCAATCTCACTCACCAACTCACTCACACTCAACTCACTCAACATCTCACTCAACTCAAACTCACAACTCACACTCACTCAACACTCAATCTCAACTCAACTCAACACTCACACACAACTCACTCATCACTCCATCCAACTCACAACTCACAATCTCAACTCACAACATCTCACTCACCACTCAATCTCAACTCACATCACACTCACACAACTCACAACTCACTCACACTCAAACAACTCACACTCACACAACTCCACACTCAACTCAACTCACACCAATCTCACTCACACTCAACAACTCACTCAACTCAATCATCAACTCACACAACACAACTCCACTCACACACTCACACAACACATCTCAACTCACACACAACCAACTCACAACTCACACAACACAATCTCAACACAACTCACACACTCACACAACTCAATCTCACACAACCACTACACTCACACCACAACTCAACTCATCCACACACCAACTCAACTCACACTCACTCAACCAAACTCACCACTCACTCAACACTCAACAACAACTCACAACACAATCATCACATCACTCAACTCACACACAACTCACTCCACTCACAACTCAAATCTCACTCAACTCACATCTCTCAACACACACTCAACTCACTCACACAACTCACAATCTCACACTCAATCTCACACTCAACACTCACTCAACACACTCACTCAACACACAACATCTCACACTCAATCTCCACCAATCTCACTCACACACTCACTCACATCTCAACACTCAACTACCTCACCAATCACTCTCAACATCCATCTCATCTCACACACACTCACTCAAACAATCTCACATCACAATCTCACACACTCACATCACTCTCAACTCATCTACAACACACACTCTCACACATCTCACCACTCAACTCAACACACTCAATCACACACACTCACTCAACAATCTCAACTCAACATCACAACCACTCACCACTCACATCACTCACAACTCACAATCTCACACTCATCTCACTCACAACCACACAATCTCACTCACATCTCACTCAACTCTCATCTCACTCACCAACATCTCACCACAAACTCACACTCAACACTCACACAACTCACCACACTCACTCACTCACACTCACAAAATCTCAAATCTCACTCACACACAACTCAAACACACACTCCAACTCACACACATCACACTCAACTCAACACTCACTCACAACTCACAATCTCAAACACACTCAAACTCAACACACACTCAACTCCCAATCTCAACACTCATCTCACACTACTCAACACACTCACACATCACTCACACTCAATCACAACAACTCACTCCACTCACTCAATCTCACAACATCAATCTCACACAATCTCACTCACACTCACACTCACAAACTCACTCAACTCACTCACTCACTCACATCTCACACACAATCTCACACACTCAACTCACTCAACACTCTCAACTCACTCACACTCACAACACTCAACACACCTCACAACTCACCAACTCAACTCACACTCACTCACTCACACCAATCTCCCATCTCATCTCACTCACAACACTCAACTCACCATCTCCACAACAACTCAACTCACACTCACAACTCACTCAAACACACAATCTCAACTCTCACTCACTCACACTCATCTCACTCACAATCTCCCTCATCTCAATCTCACAAACTCCACCACCTCCATCACCACCTCACCTCCACACTCAAACTCACAACACTCAATCCAAACCACACCCAATCACACATCACTCACAAACAAACATCCCCCTCACTCACATCCTCAACACAAATCTCCACTCCCACTTCAAACTCCTTCAACACACAACATACCCACTCAAAATCTCCCTCCTCACAAAACTCACAAACAATCACTCAATCTCTCACCCACTCGCACTTCTCACACATCTCAACTCAACACTCTCGTCTCAAACACTCCTTTTCTCACTCACTCCTCTCCAAGTCTCCACAACCCTCTTCATCACACTCTCCCTCAACATCACCTCCATCAATCTCACACACTCTCCTCACTTCACCCTTCCACTCACCTCACACCTCCTCATCAACTCACTCAACTTCACACCCTCATCATCGCCAAGACTCACTCACATCTCAACATCTCTCCCTATCTCAATCTCACACTTCAAATCCCTCCTCTCAACTTCTCAATCTCCAACGACTCCTCCACAAACAACACTCCTCAACAACAACACTCATCAACCTCAAAACACTCAATACTCCACCAAACATCTTCCGACCTCTCACTCAAACGAACTCACTCTCATCAATCGCACACCTCAACAACCTCCTCCTCCT